>NW_007157812.1:207325-240852 GCF_000164805.1 Carlito syrichta | reverse complement strand
TCTGTTGCCCAGGCTGGAGTGCAGTCGCATGCCCATGACCACCCCAGCTTCAACCTGCAGGGCTCAGGCGATCCTTCCACCTCAGCTTTCCAAGTAGTGGGACTACAGGTGCATGCCACCACGGCTGGCTAATTTTTTTATTTATTGTAGAGAAGAGGTCTCACCAAGTTGCCCAGGCTGTTCTCAAACCCGTGGGTTCAGGCAATCCCCTCATCTCGGCCTCCCAAAGTGCTGGGATTATAGGCTTGAGCCAATGCACCTGACCCTGTCTACAGATTTAATGCAATCCCTGTCAACAACTACCAGCATTATTTTTCACAGATGTAGAAAAAAAGAATAAGCTTATATGAAAACAAACAAAAAGAGCCTGAATAACCAAAACAATCCTAAGCAAAAAGAACAAAACTGAAGGTATCATATTGCCAGACTTCAAACTTCACTACAAAGCTGCAGTAACCAAAAGAGTATGGTACTGGCACAAAAATAGATACATAGACCAATGGAATAGAACTGAGAACCCAGACATAAAACTTATGACCTACAAACAAAAGATCTTGACAAAATTGAAAGAGACAAACCCCAAGGAAAAAACATCCAACTTAGAAAATGGAACTATAAAAATTGGCTAGACATATGCAGAAGAATGAAGCTGAACCCTTTCCTCTCACTATATACAGTGAGTTCGTAGGAATTCTAGGCACGTGTTCTACCCTATGGTACCATTATAACAACATGACACAGAAAGGCAAAGACAAAAGAAAACAGCAACAAAAGTTATTTCTGAGAGGAAAAGGGATCAAACATAAATATTCATATCACAATGTACCACAAGTACACCAAAGTCAGTATACCCTAAGGTTAATCACACAAATCTCCTCCCTTTTTTCTTGTTTTTAGTTAATCAAAACCTTGCAGATGAGACAGTGCTTTTTATAACCATCCTCTTACTGAAGTGCACAGCTGGAAAAATATTCTTACCCCTTTGCCAACAAAACAGGTTCCTGGGTTTTCCTTCGTTACTTCTTAAACAAATGAATAAATAGAAGTCCTATGACTTTTCCTCCATAACGCTAGCCATTAGCTAGCAATACAACCTCATCAGCTTACAAAAAAAAAAAAAAAAAGGATCCAAATAGTGGATTTTACCTCTGAAATTCTCTTTGTATAATTTATCCATCAGCTTTAAAATGTGCATAAGAACAGACATGTAACAAGCAGTACTATACAACCTGGCATGCCCTTGTACTTTTCTGTTTAATACTAAATTTTCCCATCTATACAAATACTTGCAAGTAGAGATGCCAAAGAACCAATGGGGTATCTGAAGGAGAATGCTCTCCTATCTTCTCTCATTCTTAGATGATATGTAGATGAACCAATTGAGATTAATTTGGGGAGAAAAGGCAGTTGAGAATACCCTTTAGAATGCACCTCCAAAATCAAAATTAGGATCAACAAAAGTTTCGTAGGAAAAGATCAGCTTAAAATAAGCCAAAGAACTGTCAGCTAAAGCAGAAGGTCAGGGTCTCCGCAGGGTTTACCAAGTCCACCTGGTGTAAAGCTAGAAGTCCATAAGCTTTAATAGGCCCTGCTGATACCTTAGCTCTGGGTTCGGGTGACTCCTTTGGGGTTCTAAGTCTTCTCTGAGGCTTTACATTAGGCACCAATTATGTTGACAAAAGATGCCAAACTCTCTAAAATATTTAAGCGGGTTTATTCTGAGTTATATATGTGACTGACCTAAGCTAATGATGCCATCCCAAGAGGTCCTGAGAACATGTGCCCAAGGTGACTGAATTGCAGCTTGGTTATATACGTCTTAATAAGACAAGAGTTATTTAAAAAAAACAAACAAACCATAAATCAACATGAGGCAGGCATAGTTAGCATATCACATAGTTTAGACCGAGTTAGGCAAGTTTTCTTAAGTAGGTCTAATTCAGATAACTGTGGAACAGGGTGATTAAGAATTCTGGTGTTTCACTTATCAGTATACAACCTCCACCCAACTGGCTAGGCATATCAGACCTGACCACCTTGAAGGCTGGAATGTAAAACTACTAGTGAAGTTAACCATAAAAACAATAAGGAATTACCCAAAACATAGATATGATGTTCTAAGAAAAGCCCAAATCTGGTCAGTAACTTTCATTATTTAGAAGGTCCCTGTGACCTTAAAACATTGAGAGATGATGATCAAAACTCATGACCAGATACCTGCAGCCCTCCGCTTTTAGCTCATGAAATAGGTTGCTTAATCATCATTGTAAAGCTATATAAAGCTTCTTATCAAAGACAAGCACATGTTCTTTCTCTTAAGTCACCCACATTCTTTGTTTTTTAACGTGTCTTTTTCTTTTTAATAAGTCTTGTCTTAAGTGATACTTTGGACTCGTTCTGAAATTTCTTTCTGTGATTGAATCAAAAACTCATGGAACAACGATACTATATCCACATCACCTGACATCAAATATATGTGAGATTAATATTGGTTTGGCCTGGGAAGGTGGGACATCTCCAAACAGGGGCTTGCAGGTCATAGATGAATTCAAAGATTTCCTGATTGGCAAATAGTAGTGAGAGTTACGCTTTGTCTTAAGGAATTTTAAAATCAGTAAAGGAAACATGTTGAGATAAGGGGTGTTGATAAGGGGCAACAAGGAAGTCAAATTTCCTGATATGTAGATGAAGTCTCACAGGTGGCAACCCTGAGAGAATAGACAGCAAATATCTAGCTCCTCTGTGAACCTCCAGGAAAGTAGATTCTATACAGATGCAAATTTTCCCAAGAAACGACTTTGTAGGATTATAAAATATGTTAATTTCCTTCTTTATATGTTATGTGATGTTATGCTGGAGCCAGATTGGAAAGTAATCTACATCATATGGGGTTAAGAAAAACCCATCTCCCTGTTAGAGTGCCGATAGGGTGAGGGGCGATAAATGGAGAGGAGGAGGTACGGCACCAGTAACCCAGAGATCCGAGCAATGCACAGAATTGCAACTCACAAAGAGGTCAAAAAAAATAAAAGTTTATTTTAAAGTAAATTAAAGAAAGAAAAGGGAGGGAGAAAATTCACCTCCCCAAGGTAGGGGAGGGGACCAAAGCCAGGAAGCGTGGCGACAGCCATAATTCAAAGAGCACATGGCCACACCAGAGTCTAGCAAGGCAATGGCTGCTGGTTGCTTGTGGTTGAGTCCTTTTAACCATTCCCCTTGGTGGGGGACGATCATTAAGGTGATTGGGTGGTGGTCTACGTCACGTCATCACGAAGGGGCAGGCAAGTGCAGGTACTGACAACAGGTGATGGACAGCAGGCAGATGGGTGGGTTAGTCACATGATTGCTGCCATGGTGGGGTTTATTTGTGTCATGTAGGTCACAAAGGGCTGATTAAGTTAACTTGGGGAGTTTTCCTGCAAGAGACTTATTAGACATTTGCAGTTCACAAACTCCTTGACCAAAGGTGGTTGTATTATCATTTTTATAACTTCGGGAACGCTTTCTAATAGCTATGTTGAGGCAAAAAGACTAAACTAAGAATAAGCTAAGTTTCTTTTAGGTTTCTGTAGGTACCACCTTTCCCTCTCCAGGCTCCTTAGGAATTAGGCAAGAAAAAAAAAGGTCAAAGTGCAGTCCTCACACCTTGGAGTCTTGACACTCTTAGATTCGGGCAAAATGGTCCTTTGGTGAGTTACATACCTTAGAAGATCCCACTTATCACAAACACACATGCACAATCGTTTTTTAGGAGCTAGGTCATGTGTGGCCCCTCAGCATCTATTTTGAGGCCCACCAGGGGTTGTCTGCACCAACTGTGCCCTGTGGGGACCACAGTTTGTGTCTCTCACTCCCCTGAAAGGAGAGGAAATTAAAGAAGCGATTTGGATCCAGTAACTAGAGAAGGGACTCACAGATATGCAGAAAATCAAGATCTGCTCAGAAATGGGTCCTGGCCCATTGGATGAATTAACCATACATTTTTCTTCCAGTGAGAAATGGGACATTTTGATAGAGCAACAGAGGGTTCTTGACTGGAGAATCATGAAATAAATAGCTGCTGTTTCAGCTACAGCAGCTGTTGCAATCGCTACTGAAACTTTTCAGCTGCAGTAACTGCTGAAATACTTATTTCCTAAGCCATACTGATCACTGCTTTGAAAGGGAGGAAAGGCCTCAGATTCTGACCTGATAAGATTATGAAACAGAAGCTGAGTCAAGCCTCATTAAGGTTTGGCCATGGGGATAGAAGGACTGTTTGTGATTCTCAATACTTTTTAAAGTATAAAGAATTCCTGACACTAAAAATTTTGAGAACCATTAATATCATATAACTAGGGACATATATGAGCATGTGTATTTATGTATATTTTGAAGAATACTAATAACCTCCCTCTTTATAATTAGTTACACACATTTCATATTTATAAATACAAAGGAAGGGTGAGAGGAAGCGCAAATGGTTATAAAGATGGTCAGAGAAGGCCTCACTGAAAGGGACATATTTGAGTAACTACCAAGGAAGTCAGAGAAATTGGAGAGCAAAACAGGATTTCAAGAAGTATTGATGCATACTGTACGTTCCTGTATGTGTTAAAGATAGAAGTAAACACAATTATTTAAAATACTATCAACTTTTACAAAATTTTACAACTTGGATGGATTTTGAGTCTATAATACTCAGTGATTATCACAGAAACAAAGAACTGAGTACATGTTCTCATAAGCAGACCCTGAACGTTTACCATAAATACTGTAAGAAAGGAATTGGCAGTAGCCAGAAACTGCTGGGGGGTGGGGGGGGGGCACATAACATTAATAAGGGTACCTGATCCTAAGCCAGGCAAAGTGGGGACCAAAAGTAGGCCCAAACTTTACCTGTACAGTGACCACTTATATACCTAATCCTGCATTGTACCCCACATCTTTAAAATAAGTTTTAAAAATAAAACACTGTTCAGTTTTTGTACTATTTTTGAAAAAAATATTGCTCTGAAATTAGATCATGTGGATAATCATTTAGACTTACTTGAGTAAGTTATTTTGAAGATTATATGTAGTGTGTGTGTGTGTGTGTGTGTTGTGTGTGTGTGTGTGTGTGTGTGTGTATCTTGATCCTTCTACTTAATTTTACATAATCTCAACGAATAATGAAATCTCTTAGAATAATGATTTATTGCTCTACTGCTCCTCCTCTCTGGGAGGCCACAATGTTTCTCCTGCAGCCCCTATCACCTGTGACCTCGGGGGTACTAAGAGATCCATAGGGAGGATGCCAGGACACCCCAAAAGCTGAGAAATGATGGAATCAAGGATGACCTTTGGGAGTAGCCAACCTGTGTTTCTCTTGTCAAGCAAATCAGAGAGGATTGTCTAAGCCTCCAATAAACCCAAGCAGCTTGTAATTGTGGATGGAGGAAGCACCCTTCATTCCACAGAAGACTCTTGGAATACACAGGGTCAAAAAAGAGAGAATCTAGGCAACTGATGTTGGAGCTGTGAGAGTCCTATCCCTGCCAAGCACCAGGCTTACATAAGACTGCAGCCCTGCCTTTTGTGTGAGAGGGAGGTGAGTGTTGTTGACACAGTCGGTGTCAGTTCCCCTCCTCCCAGCCACATTTGGGTTGTTGGTCCCACATGGGAGGAGACGTGCTTACACATTCTCAGGCAGCACACTCCAAGATTGATCACATTCTTAGTGGCATACTGCTGGCGCATGGAGCTAGGAACCCACCCATGAACTGAACATCTGCCAGTCAACCTGCCAGAGTGTTCCCTGCTGGCGGTGCCTGGCAGCTGGCACCCAAGCCAGAAAATCTCACCTGTGGTCACTCTTAATTGGTGCCCAATCTCTCCCACCAGACCAGGAAGGTTTTCCTGCCAGCATCACACCCACAGAGCGGGTCCCTCCATGAAAGGGAGCCTACTGTTTTTAAGTGCTGAACATGGCCTCAGATGGGGGAGAGAGAGTCATGAAAGGCTAATGGAGACCTCATTTCCTGGTAGGAATGTTTTTGGGTTGTGAATGGAGCCAAAACCCCTACATTGTTCCCAGTTGCCAGGGGTCCATCCCCACACCTGATCCCTGCATAGAACTCACAACGGAGGTTGGAAGGCTGACTGGCCTGGCCACAGGAAAATCTCTGCAACAGAAAGTCGCTTTGAGTTCTGAGCACTGCCCATCATGCGTGCCAGAACAGTAGTTAATACCCCTTTTTCTCTCCCTGTGTGAACTATTTTGAACGGCAGGAAAAAACAAAACAAAACAAAACAAAACAAAAAACAACTCTATGGCAACAAGACCATTCCTAGCTACAAAACTAAAAATAATAATAACAAAAAGAAAAGCTTCTCCTCACAGATGACGTAGAAGCAGAGGAAAAACACCAGTAATACTCAAAGTCTTAAATGGAGTTCACCTGCAGAAGCACCACCCAGTCTTTGAACAATGGAAGCCACCCAGAATGACCTGCCTCTGATGACAGACACAGAACTCAGATATTGGATGGCTAAAACGTCTAAGGAAAACCATGAGAAGTTGGCAGCAAAAATCACCCAAATCATGCAGGAAATAAAAACTGAGATGGCCAATATAAGAAAGGTCCATTCTGAAATTCTAGAAATGAAGAATTCCCTCCTGAAATTTCAAAACACAATAACAACCTACAGAGCAGAATTGACTAGGCAGAGGAAGGAATTTCAGAGCTTGAAGATTAAAATATTGAACTAACCCAGTCTGAGAAAAGCAAGGAGAAAAGGCTCAAAGAATGAACAAGCTTGGTGCAGTGGCTCAAGCCTGTATTCCCAGCACATTGGGGGGTCAAGTGAGAGAATTGCCTGAGCCCACAGGTTCAAAACCAGCCTGAGCAACTTGATGAGATCTCACTTCTACAATAAATCAAAATATTAACTGGCCATGGTAGTGCATGCCTGTAATTCTGGCTACTTGGAAGGCTGAGGCAGAAGGATCACCTGAGCCCAGCAGGTTGACATTGGGGTGACCGTGAACATGCATGCCACTGCACTCCAACCTGGGTGATTGAGTGAGACTCTAACTCTAAATAAATAAACAAAGTCTATGAGAAGTATGGGACTATGTCAAGAAACCAAGTCCCCAAAACAGGGGAAACTGAGAACACCCTGGAACAAGCCTTCCATGATGTCATCCAAGAAGATTTCTCATATCTTGCTAGAGGTTTCAAACACAAGATTCAGAGACCCCCTGCAAGGTATTACATGAGAAGACTATACCAAAGGCACATGGTAATCTGTCTCCCCAAAGTAAGCATGAAAGAAAAAAATCCTAAAGGCAACTAGAGAGAAGGCTCAGACCACCTACCAGGGAAATCCCATCAGAATTACATCAGACTTCTCGGCAGAAGCTCTGCACCAGAAGAGACTGGAGCACCATCTTCAACATTCTCATAAACAATTCCAGTCAAAAATTTCCTACCCCACCAAGCTAAGCTCCATCAGTGATGGAGAATTAAAATCCTCAAACATCCAATCCCTAAGAGAATACACCACCTCTAGACCAACTCTTCAGGAGATCCTTAAAAAAGCTTTGATCACAGAAATGAAAGAAAAATTTCACCCATCACCAAAGTGCAGGCAAGTAGAGTTAACAGCACACAGATCATCCCCAAATCTAAAAAAGAAAAGGAAGCAAAACAACCTCTTAAGAGCCTTATGATAGGGATAAACCCTCACACATCAATAACTAGCTTGACTATGATTGGTCTGAATGCGTCACTAAAAAGGCCTAAAGTAGCAAACTGGATAAAGAAATATGATTCAAGATTCTGCTGTCTCCAGGAATCTCATCTCACTGCAAAGGATACGCACAAACTAAGGGTGAAAGGCTGAGAGTTGAACTACCAGGCAAACGGAAAACAAGAAAAGATTAGGGGTAGCTATTCTTATATGAGACAAAACAGATTTCAAACCAATAAAAGTTAAAAATTACATGGAAGGATACTACATAATGATCAAAGGCTCAATCCATTAACAAGAAATAGTCTTCTTAAATATTTATGCAGCCAACACAGGAGCCCGTGGATTTATAAAACAATTGCCACACAAATTGAGAGGGCACAGACACCTACATAGTCATAGAGACTTTATTATCCTGTTAACAGCCTTAGATCATCAAGGCAAAAAATCAGCAAGGAGATCCAGAACCTTAACTTGACACTAGACCAATTACACCTAACAGAAATCTACAGAGCACTCTATTAGGGTATGGACGGACCGGGTGAGGGTGGAGAGGCGAGGCGGGAGGCGTGCAGCACTGCTGAGGCTGGCAAGTCGAAGGTGCCGCCAACAACCCAGAAATCCGAGTAGATGCAAAGAACTGCGACACACAGAGGTGAGAGAAGAAAAGATTTATTTGTAATCCCAGCACTTTGGGAGGCTGAGGTGAGTGGATTGCCTGAGCCCGCGGGTTCGAGACCCGCCTGGGCAACTTGACGAGATCTCATCTCTACAATAAATCAAAAATTAGCCAGGCATGGTAGCGCGTGCCTGTAGTTCCGGCTACTTGGAAGGCTGAGGCAGAAGGATCTCCGGAGCCCAGCAGGTCAAGGCTGCGGTGGCTGCACCAGTCTGGGCGACAGAGTGAGACTCCAACTGAAAAAAAAAATCCTTCTCTTGAAGATGTTGCATGTGACTGCTGTGATGGCTGTGAATTCCTTATCGACCACCTGTGGATGTCTTGGAGAACCTGTGACACAGAGACCCAATAATGTCCACTCACATTATCATAGCCCCTAGAGAAGGGCGTGACAAGGATTCTAATTCTCCTGCACCTTCCCAAACGGCATTCCTTAGAGCTAGTGGACGGTGTACTTCCCCTTATCTCCTAGGCATTCCCAGTGGGTAGCTTCGGGGGATCCCTGGCTTCCCTGTAGATAGTGCCCAGTTTACTGGAAGATCAAATCCCCACCTGCTCTCCCTCTGAGCGGCCATAACTTTTGTAATTACAAGTTTCATGACTTTTACAGTCCTTGCCCAATGTATGATGTCTTAGACCTTGTAAATTCCCTTAACTCTAGGCAAGCTTGATTGCCGCTATGAGATACCTCTGATACCTGGAAGTCTGTTTCTGAAAAGACAAAGTCAGTAAAGTTAATCATACCTAAAGTGTGCATTTCTCCAAAAGCATAGCTTCTACTTTCTCATCATTGTGTCAGGGTTTAAGAACAAGATGAAAAATAGCTTCCCACTCTTGGTCTGTCCTTTCACACTCCACCCAAAAACCACAGCATATATATTCTATTCAGCAATACTCCAAGATTGATCACATTCTCAAGCATAAATCAAGCATGAACAAAGTTCAGAAGGTTGAAATGCCAAGTATCTTCTATGATCACAGTGGAATAAAACTGTCACTACCAACAAGAACCCACCAAAACACATAAAGACATGGACACTAAACAACATGCTGCTGAATGACTTTTGAGTCAACACAGAAATCAAGACAGAAGTAAGATTCCTGGAAACTAATGAAAACAAAGGCATGGCATATCAAAACCTCTGGGATACCATAAAATCAGTGTTGTGTTGGAAGTTCATAGCATTGCCTGATCATATCAAGAAAATAGAGTGGGAAGGGATCCAAGGTGGCCATTGTGGAGCTGCAGTCTGACTGGTCTGACCACTGGGAAAACTCTGCAGCAGAAAGCCACTTTCAGGGCAAAGCATGGAGCAGAAGCGAGCATCCCTCTCTCTCCTCCTGAATGATCTATATTGAATGATAGAAAAGTCCCTAGGACAGCAAGACATTAAGTAGCTACAGCACAACAAAACTAAAATAGAATGATTAAGAGGGAAGAGTTGCTTTTCACAGATGAGGAAGAATCAATGGAAAACACCAGGAATCCTCAAAGTCTTAAAAAGACAGCACGTGAAAAAGCTGCCATCCGTGCCCAAACAATGGAAGCCACCCAGAATAACCTGTCCATGATGATAGACACAAAATTTAATGGTTGAATGGCTAAAATGAATAAAGAAAGCCATGGGAAACAAGAAGCAAAACTCACCCAATTTGGGCAGAAAGTAAAAGTAGAGTTGGCCAATTTCAGAAAGACCCGTTCCCCCTAAGAACTGGAGCAAGACAAGGATATCCACTCTCACCCTTCCTATTCAACATAATGCTGAAAATCCTAGACACAGCAATCAGGCAAGAGAAGAAAACTGGGGTATACAAATAGGAAAAGAGGAAGTTAAGCTATCCCTCTTTCCAGAAAATATGATTCTATATCTAGGAAACCCTAGGGAGTCTGTAAAAATCTCCTTGCTTTGATAAATGACTTTGGTAAAGTCTTGAGTTACAAAATTAATGCAAAAAGATAGTTGTATCTGTATGCACCAGCAACAAGCAGTCTGAGTATCAAATAAAAAGCATAATCCCATTCACAACAGCCACCAAAAGGTCTTTCAGTTACCTGGTTAGCATTCACCTAACCAGGTCACTGAAAGACCTTTAAAATGAGAACTACAAAACACTGCTCAAAGAAATCAAGGATGATACAAATGGAAAAACATCTCATGCTCATGGATTGGAAAAATTAATATTGTCAAGATATCCATCCTACCCAAGGCAATCTACAGATTCAATGCAATACCCATCAAATTACCAACATCATTTTTCACAGACCTGGAAAGGACAATACAGAAATTCATATAAAAACAACAACAAAAAGACTATGAATAGCCAAAGCCATTCTCAGCAAAAGGATCAAAGTGGGAGATATCACACTTCAGATCTTAAACTTTATTACAAGGCTGCAGTAACCAAGATGACAGAGTATAGGCCCAAAGACCAAGGGAACAGGACAGAGATTCTGGAAGTAAAAACATGGTCCCTCAGCCAACTCATCTTTGACAAACCATCAATAACAATCATTTTCTCCCCTGTGTCTCCATGCAAGAGAGGTGAGCTGTGATCCTCACCTCTGTGAGACACAGCAATGTCACCTCACTCCCCTGTGGTAGCAACTGTCAACCAAAATAACAGAGAAAGGCTTTCTGAAAGAAAATGATTTTTATTTGGGAACGGGGCATTGCAATGAGAATACACATGCTGTAGTAAACTTTGTGCGTATTCAGGAAAGGAATGGAAGACAAAGGTTTTAAAAGAAAAAATTAGAAGTAGTACAGCATTGTTTTGAGATAATTATCCTTGGCTACAAAGATCTGTTAACAAGGGTAGCACCAGTCTTAGAAGCCTGGGGGCCCATCCCCCTACCTGATTCCCACATAGTGGTTGCAATGGTGAACAAAAAGCGGTCTGCCTGGTCTGACCACTGGGAAAACTCTGCAGCAGAAAGCCACTTTCAGTGGCTTAGAGTGTACAGGCTGTTGCTGGACAGATGTCCTTGCAGAAGTATTTTCTTTATAAAGTTATGATATCCCTTGTGCAAAGTTGTGGTTTTTGCACAGTATTTTGTGTTAGTTTTTATTATAAGAACTTCATACATAAGGGCCCACTCCCTTTCCCTGGCTCTATTGGTCAGTTTTTTTAAACACAAGTCATTTTGATTGTGACTTTTTATTTTATTTTATTTTTTGAGTTGGAGTCTTACTCTGTCGCCCAGACTGGAGTGCAGTGGCCGCTCCCGGCCACCACAGCCTCGACCTGCTGGGCTCTGCCTCAGCCTTCCGAGTAGCTGGAATTACAGGCACGCGCTACCACGCCCGGCTGATTTTCTGATTTATTGTAGAGATGAGATCTCGCTGCCCAGGCAGGTCTCGAACCCGCAGGCTCAGGCAATCCACTCACCTCAGCCTCCCAAAGGCACGGGATCACAAGCTGAGCCACCGAGCTGGCTGACTATTTTTACATAATAAAGTCACAAGGGGCAGCACATTCCCCATAACTTCTTAGTGAATGACTGTGTGTGTGTAGGAGAGAAAGAGAGAGTGCATCCTTTTGCCTGGGCCTAAGTATGTCACTAACCCTGAGGTGGTTTGAATAAGGGCAGGAGAGAGGGCCTCACTGTGACTTTCGTGAAACCTAAGTACTATTAAATTAAGTTAAAGTCTGAAGGTGCATTCATACTTGAGTCTTTACAGGATCTGCCCAAATTTGTAAGTCTCACCTGACAGACTCTGGTCCCTACCCTGCACACGTGGGGAAGCCCAGAGGAGCCTGGCATGGCCAGCAAGGTTTAGCATGGACAAGATGACTGGAGTGGAAGCAGGGCATAGAACACAACTCCATTTCAGGACCAAAAGCCTGAGGACCCCAGGGAGAGTCAAGTAGGGAGGTGGTGAATGAAACCCCAGAGGAGGGAAACACCCTTCCAGAGAGAGGATTGAAGCCTAGGGGACAGACTGAGGTAGAAAGTGCTTAACAGAATTCTCAGTTAGGCACCAAATTCCTTTAATGCCTGTGTGTCTGTCACCCACGGGCAACTTTACATGTGAGGCCTGAGAAAGCCTCTGTTTTAATGGGAGAATAAAGAGGAACTTTCATGATTTGCATGATTTGCAGTTAGTTTATTGAAATGAAAAGTTATTTGAGGTTTCAACAGTTGTCTTGCAGTTTTTATATAAAAGGACAAAATCAGAAAAGTGTTGTTTAGCAATCAGCAGTTCTGACCATTATCTGTAGTTGTCTGACTCAGAGGTCTTGTGGAAAGTTAAAAGATCATACACCAAATGCTATCATACATTGTTTTCTGGAAAACAGATACACACACATCACTTAGATTTTCAACTCTCACTTGCCATCTCAAATGTTGAAATCCAGAAATGGTTCTTTTGGTTGTTTCCTGCATTTGTCCATAAACACATAACTCTCGGGAAATTTTCACTGGTAGCAAAACAGATTTTTCTCTCCATTTTTTTCTGTCATTCAGGAGACATTTATTGATGCCACACAGAGGCCAGTGCTGTCAGAACTTTTTCCTAAGAGGGATCTCATTAATATATTTTTTTCTCCAAAAATCCTATTCTCTGAAATAACAGATTCAACAAATATGCTTCAGGTACTTTTTTTTTTTTTTTCATTAATCAGTATTTTTTATTATGGTTTTGTGGGGTACAGTTAAGGGTTAGGTGTACAATGACGTTTCATTCAGGCACCCTGTAGATAAGAAGTGTTTTCCCATCCCCCGACAGATATTTGCTACTGTTAATCCCATCCCCCTCCCCCCCATAGTTTCCCAGTACCATCAGTCATTTTCTCATAGTATTGCATTGGATGTTCAAGGTCCATTATATGAGTGAGAACATGTGATATTCGGATTTTTGTTTTTGTGAGAGGTCACTCAGTATTATAGACTCTAGTTCCATCCAGATTGCAGCGAAATTCATGATTTTGTTCTTTTTTATGGCTGCATAGTATTCCATTGTGTATATGTACCACATTTGTTTAATCCAGTCCTCTTTTGATGGGCAGCTGGGAAAATTGGCTGACCACATGCAGAAGATTGAAACAGGACCCCTATCTATCCCCATGCACAAAGGTTAACTCCAAATGGATCAGAGACCTAAATGTAAAACTTCAGGTACTTTTTGACGAAGACCTGCCAGTTTGAAATGTTTTTGCTTTTTTTAAAAAAAAAAATTAATTTATTTTAAAGATGTGGGGTATAATTCAGGATTAGGTATACAAGTGGTCATCATGCATGTAAAGTTTGGGCCTCCTTTTGGTCCTCACTTTGCCTGGATGGAGATCAGGTATCCTTATTAATTTTATGTACCCCTTTCCCACCCCTAGCAGTTTCAACTACTGCCAATCCTTTTCTTAGAGTGTTATGGTAAATGTTCAGGGTCCACTTTTGAATGAGAACATATGGTACTCTTTTTTTTGTTTCTATGATAAATCACTGAGTATTATAGACTCTAAATCCTTCCAAGTTGCTGTGACGCCCATAATTTTATTCTTCTTTATGGCTGCATAATATTCCATCATGTATATGTACCATGTTTTTTTGATCCTGTTTCAATGGGCAGCATGGTTGGTTTTGTGTTTTTGCTACTGTAAATAGTGCTGCAATAAACGTGTGTGCAGGTATCTTTTTTGTAGAGCGATTTAAGTTCCTCTGGGTATATTCCCAGAAGGGAGATTGCTGGATGTGTGGAAGGTCAATTTCTAGTTCTTAGGAATTGCCACACTGTTTTCCATAGAGGTTGAACTAGTTTGCATTCCCACCCACAGTGTAGAAGTGTTCTCTTTTCTCTGCATTCTTGTCAACATCTGTTGTTGTTTTTTTTTTTTAAATTAATGATGGCCATTCTTACTGGAGTTAGGTGGTATCTTAATGTGGTTTTGATTTACATGAAATGTTTTTGATACCACTTTTTCATCACAGAATTTTAACAATCTGGGTTCTAATACAAGGATGTGATGGTTTTAAGTTGCTGAATGGCCTTAAATGTAGAAATATTGTAACAGTCTTAGACTCTCCACCATTTTCCTCACAGACTACAAAACATTGGAGCTCTACAGTGCTAGAAATGGGGATCCTAGGGGACACCCCCACCTCCAGACTATTTTGTCCAGAAACAACAAGGAGACTCGGAGATCAGTAGGGTGAAGCAGCTTTTGTAAATGACTCTCTTGCAAGAACGGGTGTCCCTCATATGAGCAGGCACACCGAAGCAGTTTCAGCCAGAATATTTAAACTCTAAACTGCAAGTTCCTCTTCTGTTTCGCCATAGGCTGGGTACTTCCAGAACTTACGTCACTTTCCCGGACATTGCCTACATATTGTACATTGATTGGGTTACCTAGTTAGTTTCATTTGCATGTCCTATTTGCCGATTACCTTATAAGATTTTGTTCTAATTGGTTCCTGTCGAAGTTTAAATAATGAAAAAGCCCACCAAAGTAAAAGCACGCAAAAAGAGAACAAGAAGCAGGAAGTGACTCAGCAAAAAGCAGTTACGTACAACTTGTGGCTTACAGTGAAAATAAATCATTATTTTTCTTACATACACCAGGAATGATTAGCCTAATCTGGGATTTAAACCAAAAAAAAAAAAAGATCTTACCATATATTTGGTGTATCTCTAAATTTTCTTCTATGAAATGTTTTAATACAATTTGAGGAATATTTTTTTTAATGTGGAAAAAAAACCTGTAAACAACCTACATTTATAACTAGACAGAAATACTCATTGCCACAACATTGCCTTTTGTTTTAAGCACTTCTGGCACCCATGCTGTTTCATACCCATAGTCTGTACTTTTCCTTTCATGAGCTGTTTAATTAAAAGGTGCATG
Organism: Carlito syrichta; assembly: GCF_000164805.1. Classification (NCBI taxonomy): domain Eukaryota; kingdom Metazoa; phylum Chordata; class Mammalia; order Primates; family Tarsiidae; genus Carlito; species Carlito syrichta. The sequence goes on along the minus strand of NW_007157812.1, from coordinate 225,617 downwards.
ATTTCCAGATGTGCATGCTAACAAGTCTTGGTTGCTTTGACATGGGTTTAAATTCCTTATAGTCAAATAAGGAGACTTTACACAAATGGTATTTTTAGATTCAGCAACAAAATTTTAAGAAAGTTTATGCTGTTTATTTTTGTGAAAGGGAAAAATTTCTTTGATGGTTGCTCCTACAAGTGAGTGGTTCCTTGAGAATCAATATTTTCTCTTGATATAAAATTTGTGGGTACCTAACCCTATGTGTTTCTGTGTGTTTATTTGTATATCTCTCTGTGTCTGTTTGTGTGGTGGACTCTCTGTGTGTATGTCTGTGTGTATACATGAGGATGAACTGGGTAGATGAGGGATAAATTAGCTATTTCTGAAACTTTCTCTTCTCTCTTTACCTTTTCCATTTATCACTGAAGATTCTCAAAGGGAAGTGGCAACCAGCCTAAGGACAAAATGAAATCACTGGTACATAAAGAAAGCTGGTTCACCACTTGCTTGGTATTCTTGCTGCCACATTTAGAACCAGTCAGTGATTTTAAAGGCAAATAAGAAGTAACAAAAATTACCAACATCAATTCAAAATTCTTTGGAGTCTCATTTGACTGGTTGAGGAAACACTGTTTAAATTTCCCTACAGCCTCTGGCATGGCATAATTGTTTATGAATGGTTTTAGTAATTCTTTGTAATCAGATATAGAGACTCTTGAATCAATGGCCTTTGTAGCCACTTAATCTATAAACTGGTAAGCAGAACCTGAGAACAAAGCATAGAACATGAGCTCATTAGCAGAAGGGTGAACTCAGTTGAGGGACCACCTGTGAGTTTGGTCATCTTACATCCCAGTAAGGAGAGAGGTTCAGAAAGATGATGGTGCATAGTCTAAGAGTTCCCATCCTGACAGTATAAACTCAGGTACTGCCACTGCAATTCCTCCCCTTCCTCCCAAGCCCAGGGAAGCCAAACACAGTGACCTGCTCTACTTGGTGAAACATATTAAACACGATTTCTTCTTTCTTTGTTCAAAGTCATGCAGTGCTTCCCATTACCATTAAGAGTATCAAGGAGAATTTCCAGGTATTTTAGGTGAATTGGGTCTGGAACTTTGTCCATTAGATCTGTGAACTCCAAGTGCACAACAACAAATGTAAACAGAACTTCTAGTTCATAAATTAGTCTGAGGGGCCCCCCGCCACACCTCATGGAGGAGAGGAGGAGTTCAAGATATGGATTCCTGTGAGCTGGTTGTGCTCTCGGCTCTTCCATTTTCTATGGAGTTGATTGTGACATATCACCTTCTTACCTATCTGTATCTACTTTGTGAACATGAAAATGAGCTTTGTGAATTGTACAAGTCACACATGTGATATAATAGTGCTGACCAGATTCTGGCTGCCAGGGCTTTTTCCTCCCATGGGTTCTTCATTGCTGCAAGGAGACTCCAGGGGGTGTGAGTTCTCCTCCCAGTCAGCCTTGAGCATAAAGGAAGCTAAAGGGCATTCCAGAAGGGCTCAGGTCAACTCTTCAAATGTAGAGTGAGCCCCACAGGGTGAGAGATGCTGGGTCAACACTGTGGACTCTCCTGGGAGGGCTCCTGTTTCTTTCTATGTTCAAGGAGAATCATGATTGGTTTCTGGATGCAAATACTACAGGGACCCTATTCACAACTCTCCCTTTCCCACTGAAATAGCAATTTCCAATATTCATTCACTGGAATCACCCTGTCTCGACAGTCTCTGTGATCATGGTAGAACACCCTGAATGCAGTGGGACACTGCATGCAGCTCCAATGCAGGGCAGTGCCCATGAGGGTATGCCATCTTTGATTATCTGGAATTAATGGGAATTCTAAGGTCGGTTACACCCAGATCCTTTGTCCAGGAGCTGACCAGTTATGGGGTTTGGGGACTGGGAGTTCTTCCACAAAGGTCCAGGCAACAACTGTAGCCCAGAGGCAACCGTCCTCACGGACTCACCTGCATAGCAGAGAAGGAGCATGAGGACCATCTGCAGCTTCATGGTGAGGCAGCTGTTGTCAGTGTTCAGTCAAGTTGAGTGTGGCAGGGATCAAGGAAGTCACTCTGGAGCTGAGCACCCAGCAGTGCTCTATTCCCCAAGTAGGCACCTTAATCCCTTACGGGAATGAGAGAATGAGACAGCTTGGCATGGGACTAGGAAACATTATCAGACAGTAATGGGAACCCAGCCAGCCTGTGATCTTTTGTAGAAACAAAGATGGCAGTAATTGTTGGACCCATGACAATTTGGATACTGCACTAATGACAGATGGCCTTAGGAAAAATGAATGTGAAAGTGTTTTTCAAAGTATGAAGCAGAACACACTCATGTGATCTTGTGCTGCTATCATTATTATTTTGTGGTCTTCTATTCTTCCTTCTCTTCTTTTTCCTCCTCCTTTTACTCTTTTCCCTCTCATTCCTCATCATCTTCTTTCTCTCCTTCTCCTAATTCTTCAAGATACAGGTAGCTTCATAACCTGTCTGTGTGTCTGTCCTGGTATCAAATATTTGGACTTAGTGCAATATCTGAACTTTCCTCTGGGAGGCAAATCTTTCTCACCCATAGAAATTCCCCTTTCAGGGATTGGCAGTAGTGGGAAACTGCCAGGGAAGGGGGAGGCACACCTAATGACCAAGGGTGCCTACATAATGAACATTTGTATAACTAACCCTGAACTGTACCCCATACATTTAAAATAAAAATAAAAGAAACTCCCCTTTCAGGAAAAAAAGTTTCATTTTGGGGGGAAATATCTAACCTCCAAAGAATGTTTTCATTTTTCTCACAATAATTACCTCACCAAGTTCATTCAAGTGTACAAATTCACCTCATTATAAGTCCAAGATTTAATTTTTGTTTAATTCTTTGTTGGTGTTTTAAGATTTTCCTTGCATGAATACAAAGTATGCTGTGAATTTGAGGAACTGCTTGTTCAGGGGGCAGGTAGAGCTGGACGGTGGATAATTAAGGTTTTGGGCTCATTTAGATGTAGGTTTGCATCCTAAAGACAACATCTATTCATTATGTGTCTTTGACAAATTATGATGCCGGTCTATTGAGCTTCCTTTTTCCCTTTTGTGAAGTGGGTATACCTATGCCATGAATTTTTGTGATATAATGGGCACTCCATATAAAGCTTATCTCCATGGCCTGACATAAGGTAATCATGAAGAAATGGTAATATTCACCCATCCATCCATCCAATGTTGAGCACACATCATTGAGTTTCATCATTGAGCTGGGCCCTATGTTAATGCTTTAGATTTGTAGCAGAGAGAGGTTAAAAACAGTTAAATTTATTCCTTTTTAAAAATCAGCCTGCAAACTCCAAACCTACTAGATGTAAGAAAACCAAATAGCCACAAGCCGCTTTCCTGGAAATGAAAGATAGTAATCGATTCACAATCTTATCCCTGCATCCTCTCTTCATGAAGTTATCGGTTTACAACCCCTGCTTGTCATGCATACCCTGGAGATAATTCGTTCTTTGAAAATCTGATTTTGCTGAATACCACCTTGCAAATTCCAAAGGCAAATGTATAGTTATACAACAAGACCCCCCTCCCTTACCTAAACTAACATATAAAACCCCTCTCCTCTTTCTCTGGGTTGCTCAGCCTTGGAGCATTAGCCCACTGAGTCACACCAGCGCTAATAAAACACTACTTCCTAAAATAGCCTTGGTGTCATGGTCTCTCTGTTTTCCTGCAACAGATTCAGTTATAGAAACAAGATAGACCAAGTCCTTGCCTTTATGAATGTTACTTTCTAACAAAAAGGCAATGAACAGGCCTACAACTAAATCAGAGCTATTGGAAAGTGGTGACGGCTGCAAAAATCAACAAAATACCCGCAATGCAGTCATTGACTGGCCAGTGATGGGCTGTGTCCTGCAGCAGTACAGGGACCCTGTAGGAGAGGGTGTTGTCTTAGCTCAGACTTGTATGAGTGGATGGCGATGTCTGGGGACAGATCTGGGAAAGAGCATTCTAGGCAGAGGGAACAGCAAGCACAGAGGCCTGAGGGCAGATGGCACTTTGCAAGGTAATAAAGGTGTGTATGCCTTTTGGGGTCAAGAGAAGGACAGGACAGTGTCACATGATAGAAAACCTATCCAGGTTTATAAAGGGACCAGGGTACAGTAATAGGAAAAAGAAGACAAAATGGGCTCATGAATTTAAGAAAGATATGGATGACAGAGCCAGAGAGATGAGTCTGTTCTTTATTGCCAGTGAATGCACATTATTTGCTGTCTGGAAAACTTGTGACATCTTTCTTTGCATCATACTGCTGGATCATCAATTGCCAAGAACAAAACTCATTTATGAAGACAACAGGAAGCAAAAGTCATTTATGAAGACAATAGGAAGCAAAAGCAAAAGTGCCTGTACTCATGTACATACACAGAGGGCCATGACAGACATCCTTAATTCTCAAGGAAAGTGAAGGACTTTGATCCTGAAAAGGTAAGTGGCCCTCTTCACCAGGAAGTGCTGAACTTCTATCTGGTGCCCCAGTCCTTATGGCCCCACTGTCTTCTGCTGGGCCAGAGACCTCTGCAGAGTTTTCTTATTCATCTAAAGAATATCCCACTTTTGGTACAAGTGCCCACAATTAAGAGACTTTAACCTCCTTGTTTTAGCTGGGCTTCTGAAGATGGTCACTCTCTGGTAAGTCAAGGAAAACTAATTTGGCCTAGAAAGGACTCATTTATATGTCACCCTCTGTAGGGAGAATAAGGAGATAAAAAAGTTCAAAATACTTGTGATGCTGGTGCAGTTTTTTTATTTTTCCAGAAGGGACTTTGCCCCCAATTCCCAAATGAAGTTCAGAAACTAGAAACATCTAGTATCCTTCAGTGGTCCTCATTAGTGTGATGAATATTAATTGATCACCTGCTATGACAACCAGGCCGCAAAGATAAATCATTCACCAACTCTATCCAGAGTGAGCTGGTGTCTCTGGGAGAATGAAAGTCTGTGATCAGGAAGAGTCACTTTTTTTTTTTTTGCCTCTTTCTGCATTTTTTTTTAAATTACTATTTTCTCATTTTAAAGATGTAGGGTACAATTCATGGTTAGGTATACAAATGTTCATTTTGCAGGTACCTTTGTTGATGAAGTGTTCCCCCTACCCCACCCCAGGAGTCATGTCTGACCTGCCCTCAGGCAGAAGAAGAGCTTAGAGGTGGACATAGTAATATTTTTTGACATTTGAAAGGCCTTACCATGCATAATATTAAACTCTTTTGAACCCTAAATGCCTATACCTTAAGAAATAAATAGACAAGTGGGACCTCACCAAACTAATGAGCTTCTGCAAAGCAAAAGAAACTACCAAGAGAGCAGGGAGACAGCCCTCAGAGAGGGAAAAAGTATTTGCCAACTGTATATCTGACAAAGGCCTAACATCTAGGATCTACAAGTATCTCAAACACACTGAAAGGAAAAAAACAAACAGCCCCATTAAAAAGTGCGCAAAAGACATGAATAGACACTTCTCAAAAGAAGATATATGGGCAGCCAACAGACACATAAAAAAGTGCTCAGCCTCACTCATCTACAGAGAAATTCAAATCAAAACCACATTGAGAGACCACCTAACCCCTGTAAGAATGGCCATCGTTAATAAAACAAACAACAACAGATGCTGGCGAGGATGTGGAGAAAAAGGAACACTTCTACACTGCTGGTGAGAATGCAAACCAGTGCAACCTCTTTGGAAGACAGTGTGGCGGTATCTGAAAGCACTAGAAATTGACCTTCCATAAGATCCAACAATTCCCCTATTGGGAATATATCCGTAAGATATATCATTCTACAAAAAAAACATTCTACAAAATAAGTCTACAAAAAAGATACCTGTACACATATGTTTGTTGCAGCTCTATTCACAATAGCAAAAACGTGGAACCAACAAATCGAAGCTGGACTGGATTTTTAAAATGTGGTACATATACACAATGGAATATTATGCAGCCATAAAGGACAAACATATGGACTTCACAGCAACTTGGATAGATTTAGAGTTGATCATATTCAGTGATCTATCACAAAAGCAAAGAACAGAATACCATATGTTCTCACTCATAAGTGAACCTTGAACAATTATAATACTATAAGAAAGCAATTGGCAGTAGTGGAAAACTGTCGGGGGGCGGGATTGGCAGTTGAGGGAATCTGCTAGGGAAAGGAAGGGTATACCTCATCAACAAGGCTACTTGCATAATCAATGTTTGTATACCTAATCCTGAATTGTACCTCACATCTTTATAATTAAAAAAAAAATTTTTTTTAAGGAGGAGGCGGGTAACCCTCTCAGGGCCCCTCCTTCCTGTCCTCTTAATAAATCCTATTTTCAAAAAAATAAAAATAAAAAATAAAAAGAGGAAGCAGGTACATAGGAGATGGTTGGAGATGGTGTCGGCCAGGACCTGAATCATCTCAGTGTTTCTTTTCCCCTAAAGGTGACTATTACTGTGATACCTTGTGATACGGATCCACCTGATGAGTTGGAACGAGGAGCCGGATTTGGAAGCAGAGCCAGGGCCAGGTGTTAGCCTCTGGATAATTCTCTTGGTTTCTTCACCAAAATCCTGAACTTAACTCAACCTGACAGTCCCTATGATGTGTGATTAATAGATTAATCCTGTACTCATGTTACAGTTGATTTGACTCATTAGATATCTACTCCAACATCTTCTCCATTAAGTTGATTCTTTATTTTTCTTTTATGCCCTTATTTTTTTTGGTAGCAATAGCGATCCCGCAGATCTGAGTGTCTACTCCTTAGAGGCATTAGAAGAGTTAGATCGGAGAACTGACATCAAGTTTTCCACTGTAGGGAAGTCATCTGCAGCCAGGGCACACCTACTCCCCATTTCTTCCCAGCCCTATGGATGGCAGTCTGGAGATACTTTTGGTTGTCACGGATGGTGGTGAGAGTGCTGTTGACATCTAGGGAACAGAGGCTGGGGATTCTGTTGAGCATCCTATAATGCACAGGGCAGCTCCCACAAAAAAGGTTTTTTCCCCCTCGAAGTCAGTACTGCCAAAGTTGAGAAACCCGTGCAGCAGAAATATCTAAAGGAATTTGCTCTTCTGACCAACGATCAGTGCTAGTGAGTCTCACACTCAGCACACAGGGAGGGCAACCCCCAGCCTGGCAAGATGCCAGCAGAGTTGTGGGCACCTTTGTCTTCCAGGAGGTTGGGTTCAGCGTCACATCCGTGCCTATATCCAGGCTGTTCCCTGCACCCGGACACCTTCCTTCCTCCTGCCCATCGTCTTCATCTTCTGGGTGCTTCGTGGTGCAGCTCAGCCATCAGCTCTTCCACTGAGCCTTCCTTTGTATTTCTTGGAATCTCTATAGGCCTTTAGTTTGTATAATACAGTCTCAAGTTAGTGACATATGGGGTAGGTATTCTAGATTCTAAGTCCATCCAGGTTGCCATGAAGTTCATAATTTTGTCCTTCTTTAAGGCTGCATAATATTCCATCATGTATATGTACCACATTTTTGTTATCCAGTCCTCTTTCGAAGGGCAGCACAATGGGTTCCATGCTTACAAATTTATTTTAAAAGTAATGCTTCCTTAATGGTAACTGTGATCTACTATTTTCTCAACGGCACACAAATAACCACTCTAATTTGCAAGTGGGTTTAGTATTAAAAAATAAGTCCCCTTACTTGAAACACTTGAGAACAAGTGCCCTCTGCTCACTTAGGATATTGAAGAGAGGATCAGGATCACATTTCTATTTTAGGAGGCTCACGTTGGTGTGAATGAGAAGGGGGTGTTGCAGGAAGGGTTCACAGAGGTTGGGAGACAATTTAGGGGACTATGATCTGGACCTGGTAGGACACAAACTATACTGTGATGGTGGCTGTGTGATTGGAAAGGAGAGAGAGCCTGCCAAAGTTGATGCTTGGCAGTGGAGGGACTACAACTCAATGTAACTTTGAGGAGTCAGGAGGGAATGGAGCTGTAATAAGCTGATTAATGACCCTAATCCCTAATACAATAGCCACGTCCTAATTCTTAGGGTCTGTGAATGTTCCATTTCATGGCAAAAAAGCACTTTGCATATGTGATTAAGTGTTAACAGATGGGGAAATTATTCTGAATAATCTAGTGGTTTCTAAGCTCAACTTACTTTATAATTAAAAGACACAGATTTGACGTGGAAAGAATAGGGAAAGGAAACATATCATATAGGCAGGGTTGGAGTGATGTAGCCACAAGACAAGGCCAATCATCAGCCAAGAAACTAGAAGCGGTCTACATGAGTAAAAATTTTGGGCATCTGAACTCCAGCAGTGTGATAGAAAACGTTTTTTTAAGGTGTCAACTCTGGAGTAATTATCACAGCAGGACACTAAGCCAGTTGGGTGGTCCATTAACCAGAATGGGGCTCATGGAAGGAAGAGTAGGTTGGGACAGAGAAGGGACTCAGTTCTGCATCTTGATTCAAAATGAGTGTGGAGCGTGTGGATGGAGTCACACGAACAACGTGTTGTATCGCAACCTAGTCTATCACACTTCTAAACGGCGTATTCTATCACACTTCTAAGACAACGTATTAGATCGCACTTCTTGAGGTCAGATGCCCAAAATTACTCATGGGGGCTGATTCCAGCTTCTGGGCTTGACTCCCTGTGTCCTGAGTCAGGAGGCTTTCTGGGTGGGTCCACTAACCAGAATGGGGCTCATGGAAGGAAGAGTGGGTTGGGGCAGAGAAGGGGCTCTGTTTTATGCCTTGCTTCTGAAACGAGTACGGAGTGTGTGGATAGGAGTTGTCCAGTTGCAAGGGGATGCTTGTCTCTGGGGCTCTTGGGAGCCCTTCACCTCAAATGTTGGAGAGTGTTGTAGACACTGATGAGCTGAGTATATGGAGTAAATAAATGCTAACTCAAGGGTGAGACCTAGAGATGCACCCCAAACTGAGAAGTAAATCATCCTGCATTGCTGTGTTTATTTCTCATTCATATGGCAATGAATGAAAATGATGGTCAAGGGTAAATGCCAAATGATTTATACTGGACGTGACATGGAAGCCAAACCACAGTGAAGAGGTAGACACCAAGCAGGTTGACTATGGTTCTCAGGAGCCATCATACTAGGGCTCTGCTTGATGGGAATCACGTGACTGGCCCCCAAGTGGGCTGCGGGTTTCCTCAGTACAAGACCAGCAGGAGCAGGGCAATTGCTGTTTACCCTTTACCATCATTTTCATTCATTGTCATATGAATGAGAAATAAACACAGCAATGCAGGATGATTCCTACCAAACGTTCCCTTCTGTGATGCCTGGACCATAAGCCCGTTGGTAACTAGATGTGAGTTCTCTAAATTGATTCTCCCCCACAGCAAAAGGCCACTTCACTATTCAAACTACCCTCGACTCAGGGCTCGGGACTGCAGGCTCATACCAGGACCACAGGAAAGTGCAGGGCAAGTCATATGTTAGAGCAAGATGTCAAACCTTTACATTCTGCAGTGAACAAAGGTATCATTGAAAGACAGTGGAAACCTAGGTGAAAGAGTTTTTACTTCATCTTACTCATAAGTGGTACCTGAACATTAATCACAACAGTACAAGAGAGAAATTGGCAGCCAGGCTCGGTGGCTCAGCTTGTAATCCCAGCACTTTGGGAGGCCGAGATGAGTGGATTATCTGAGCCCGCAGGTTCGAGATCAGCCTGGGTAACTTGACGAGCCCTCCTCTCTACAATAAATCAAATAATTAGCCGGGCATGGTAGTGCACGCCTATAGTTCTGGCTACTTGGAAGGCTGAGGCGGAAGGATTGCGGAGCACAGCAGGTCGATGCTGGGATGGCTGTGAGTTTGCTACTGCTCTCTAGCCTGGGTGACAAAGTGAGACTCCAATTCAAAAAAAAGAGAAAGAAATTGGCAGTCACTAGACACTGTCAGGGGAGGGGGTAGGAGCACATAACTGTTGTTCAAAGGTTACCTGGTCCTAAATCAGGGCAGTGAGGACCAGTTGGAGGCCCAAATTTCACCTGCATGTAGATTACTTATGTACCTAATTGACTTGTTCTCACATCTTTATAATAAAATAAAGCTTAAAAAAAAGTTTTAGCAGGGCTTGGTGGCTCAGTTTGTAATCCCAGTGCTTTGGGAGGCTGAGATGAGTGGATTGCCTGAGCCCGCGGGTTCAAGACCCACCTGGGCAACTTGGCGAGACCTCACCTCTGCCATAAAATAAAAAAAAATCAGCTGGGCGTGGTAGTGCACGCCTATAGTTCCAGCTACTTGGAAGGCTGAGGTGGAAGGATCGCCAGAGCCCAAGCAGGTTGAGGTTGCGGTGACCAGGAGTGTGCCACTGCACTTCAGTCTGGGAGACAGAGTGAGACTCCAACTAAAAAAAAAAAAAAAAAAAAGTTTTTACATGAAATCTCATTTTAATGTTATTTCCCCCTAAAATACAAAAAAAAAAAAAAAAAAAGATGAAATCAGTCATGATACTCCTGGAGTCAACATGTCAACATAACCAGGTGGCTAATAAAATTCTCCACCCAAGGGAACTGGAAGGGCCAATGCAGGAACCCAGTGTGTGTGTGAAACTGGGACCTAGACTTAAAGCCATTACAGCACCCATGCAGGTGAGGGAACTGCCTTTCCACACCAAGCCAATAAGCCCCGAGGGGACCCAGGATTGTGGCTAAGGGTCCTCATGGAAAAGAGAGAGGACAGAGGTGGACAGAGCAGTCGGAAGTTTTCTTCGGGGATAACCCAGGACTGGGTCTTCCCTTTATTCCTGTAATGAGGGACCGAGGACTGAGAGAAGGGGCAAGGCTGGGAGGGGCTGCGGGAAGCACTGCTTTCAGGAGACTCCAGCCTCCCCATGTGGGAATTCTGCCTCACAGCCCGTGGACCCCTCAGCCCTGAGCCTCCAGCTGCTATGGGCATTTGCAGCTGAATCTCTCGATCTCAACCCCGAGGCAGATGGTCTGAGAGGTCCCTGATAACCTCTGATTTCTTGTCAAAATATAATGGAAGCAACCAACTCCCCAGGGCACTGCAGAAGGTCCGGCAGTGAGGGTTTCTGTCTGGCAGCCATGATCAGAAGAGCATCGTGGGTGAGGAGGGTGCAGAGGGCATGAAGATCTGAGGTGGGTAGACACTTGGCAATTCAGAGGCTGGCAAAGAAACCCAGCCTTCCAGCACTCCATCTAATTCTGGGATGTTCTAGATCCCTCCCTGCCCCCTCTACCTGTTCATCACTCTCTACACCCCCTAGTTTCACAGGGAGTGTGTACACTGCATGAGTGGTGCTCAGCCCCAGGAAAGCTCCCAAGAGGGGAGGCAGCTGTGCTTGGTCCTTCAACATCCCTGCCTAGGTCCGGCTATCCTTCTCCTCAGGACACTAGGGGAATATGACATCCAGGCAAGTGACCTGAGTAGGAGGAACATGCCCAGGATTCTGTGTGTGTGTGAGTTGAATTCAATATGTGCAGTAGTGGTACTCACTTATGGCCTCGTGTGACCCACTCGAGAGGTGACCAGGAAGGCAGGTACCCACAACCTGTATCCCCCATAGAGTAGAAATGCCACCTCATTTCACACTGTGCAGATGACCAGAAGCCTCTATATCTAAGGGAGAAAGAAATTACCGATCATTTTTCAATTATAAGTCTGTTCCCTGAAGATATCTGATTCGTGCATTTCTTCCCTTCCAACTTGGCTGCAGTAGCTTCAGGAAGTGCATGAAATTTGGCCAGTGTTAACTTCAGGACACTGTCAGGCACCAACAGAAAGGCTGTGGTTTTAGAAACAAGAACTGGACAGACCAATGCATTCACTAGAGCACAAGAATAAAACTATCATTCATGCTAGGAGAGTCCATTTTTCTCTCATGGATCCCTGATTTTAGAGCAGACAGGACACCCAGGGTTCTGTGTTCTCATCCATAATTGTGCTGTCTACAAACAAGACCTTAGAAGTTGTGACTTCCTCAAGATCGCACAGCAAGGAACAAGCCTGGGACTGAAAACCAGTTTCCAGATCACTTAGTCAGGTTTCCTTGACACTCACTACTTTCCAGAGCTTCTCTGCTTTGCTGAAACTCTTCTGTAAATTTGAAAATGTTAAGTTTTCTCTGCCAACTGAGTGACACTTTACCAGTATGGATATTGTTGAAGAAGAGGTTTTGGTCAAGCCAACTTTAAAGTGAATGGTACAGTCAGAATACTACCAGATGTAATAGAAGTGAGAGAAAGTCTGGAGAAGAAGAAGGAAAATTATGAAAACATGGAAGGTGATATTTTGAGAACAAATTGGAGGATTGAGGATTATGCCCTTGGATGCACACAGAGCCAAAAGGAAAATAAAATGAAATTAAACAACACTAATCAGTTTGAAAACATATCAGAAGTTTACCAGGAAATTGTGGTTGGCCTCTTTATATTGGCCTCGAGTGATGTCCAGAATTCCTAGAGAGGATGAGAAGACTTATCTGGGGTTCACTCCTCACTCCGCTGGGAATTGTGGGGAGTCCTGGAGTCACCACTTTGCCTGGTCTGGATTCCCCATTGCCCAAAGCCTTTTGTAAACACCCGTACCCAGAAAGTGCTCTGTGAGGCTCCATGTGACCCCTGAACAGACAAAAATCTCATTGGGGGGAATTTGAAAGGGTAGGATTGCCGGGCTCGGTGGCTCAGCCTGTAATCCCGCACCTTGGGAGGCTGAGGTGAGTGGATTGCCTGAGCCTGCAGTTTTGAGACCCGCCTGGGCAACTTGGTGAGACCTCATCTCCACGATAAATCAAAAAATTAGCCGGGTGTGGTAGCACGTGCCTGTAGTTCCAGTTACTTGAAAGGCTGAGTCGGAGGGATCGTTGGAGCCCAGCAGGTCGAGGCTGCGGTGGCCAGGAGCATCCACTGCACTTCAGTCTGGGTGACAGAGTGAGACTCCAACTCAAAAAGAAAAGAAAAGAAAAGAAAAGAAAAGAAAAGGGTAGGATCAGGGGCAACTGAGGGGGAGAAGAGGAGGTACAGAAAGTAAGAAGAAAAGAAAGAGAGAAACTGTATCAGTCCTGAAATAGACTGGAAGACTGGCTAGAAAGAGCTATAGAAAACAGAATTTGTGATAGGAGTTCTACCTTAGACGGAAGACACATTGGTTTGCAAGTGTGACTGATAAACTGGGAAAAAGTAAAACTAATGAGCTACTTGGAAAAAAAAAGAAAGAAAGAAAGAAAAGGAAAATAGAATTTGTGGACAGGACCTTTTCTCTACAATAAATCAAAAAATTAGCCAAGTGTGGTAGCACATGCCTGTAATTCTGGCTACTTGGAAGGCTGAGGCGGAAGTATTGCTGGAGCCCAGCAGGTTGAGGCTGCAGTGGCCAGGAGCGTGCCTCTGCACTCCAGCCTGGGTCATGGAGTAAGACTCCAACTCAAAAAAAAAAGAAAAAGAAGAAAGAATTTGTAATACTAACAATTGTACTAGTTCTACCACTATGATTGGTAGGACCCCTGGAACACTAGGAGTGCCTTAGACATGTGTCAAATCTGCTTATCCTCAGAGTTCATTTGCAGGATTGTTGTTCAGAGATTCAGAGAGCACTGTCTCTGCCTGGACCGGGAGCTCTCCGAGGATTGTCCAGCTGGAACATTTTATGAATCTTAACTTATGACTTCAGGAACTGTGGACTCAAGTGGCATTTAAAGACTCTGGGGAAGAGAATATCTCATAACTACAGTTATGAGGGATAAGGGATATTTACAGATAAGGGATATTTACAGGTAGACTCTTGATACACTCAATCTCACTCCATTCTTCTGGCTTCTCCTGGTGGAAGCTTTTAGCACCAGAGAAAGGAGGAGGCTCGGAGATGATGAGCCTCTTGAGCAAAGTCAAAAGGCTGGAAAGAGGCAGAGCCAGGATTCACCCCAGACCTGCCATGACATCATACCGCATCTGAACAGTCGAGGAGGGAAACTCAGGCAGAAGAATCCCTCTCATTTGCCTGCGATGATTTTCTGTAAGCGTTCCTAGCTGTTGGGAAGTTGATGCAAAATTCCCTGGACTCCTTAGGGCCTAGTTCAACATGCACAGAAAAAGTTTGGAGTTTTGGGTTGTTCCAGATCCCAACCCCACCCCGAATAGGCTGACCTAGTGCTCGGAGGAGGATGCTTACCAGAACTGGTGCTAGACTGATGACTAATGATACACACCTGTGTAGCAGCAAAGAGCCAGAGTGACCCGCAGGAGAGACACCGATGGCCTCATGGTGGTTGACTTTGCTTTGAGCTCTCAGCTGTTGTAACGATGAGTGATTTCGACTTGACAGCTAGAGCTCTTGGAATTATAGAGCCCAGGGCAATTTTTACCTATGAACCTGGCAGGTCCTGCCCACAAGGCATGTGACAGTCATAAGGCCTGGCTTCCAACCCTCACTTTTTAAAAATATATATATATTTTTGAGTTGAAATCTCACTTTGTTGCCCAGGCTGGAGTGCAGTTGTGTGCTCACGGCTACCCCAGCGTCAACCCATTGGGCTCAGGCCATCCTTCCAAGTAGCTGGAACTACAGGCATGTGCTACCATGCCTGGTTAATTTTTTAATTCATTGTAGAACTGTGATCTCACCATGTTACCCAAGCTGCTCTCGAACCCACGGGCTCAGGCAATCCTCTCACCTCAGCCTCCCAAAGTGCTGAGATTGCAGGCTCGAGCCACCGTACCCAGCCTCAGCCATCACTTTCTTCAGTGTCACATCCCCACCCATTCCTTGCATCCTGTGTGTGACAGAGCACAGGAGAGCTGCCCTGTGGGAACTCTGCTCTGTGTTCCAGGTGAGCCTTCAGGAGGCTCTGGGCATATTTTATGAACCCTCAGTTTGCTTCTGAGCTTTTGATTTCTGTATCTTTTCTCTTTGTGTGAAAAAGCACAGAGACTCATAAGTGGACCTTGAACAACTACCGTAATACTATAAGAAAAGGATTGACAGTAGTGGGAAACTTCAGGAGGGTGGGGAGGTGGGATTGACAGTAGTCGATATTTGTCTGGGGAAAGGGGAACATACCTCATCAACAAGAGTACCTGCACAATGAATATTTGTATACCTAACACTGAGTTGTACCCCGCAATTTTAAAATAAAAATTTTAAAAAAGAGAGAGAAAGAAAAAGCACAGAGTCTGAATTCCTGGTGCACGGAAACCCGACCTGGTCTCTGGTTATGGAAGAGTAGGATCATTAGATGAAACACCTTTGACTCCTTTCTGTGTGTATGACAGCCTACCACATATGTTTCAGTTGCACATTATTATTTCTGAGCGATAACTTGTCTCTGCCTGGCCCCTTCCTTCACCACCGTCTTCACCACATAGGTACCTCAAAGCATTGTTGAATACATGCCAGTTTTGGAGAATTTCCTTGGGGGATACAACTGCTGACAAATGGTTCTCCAGCATGTCTCATTCTGTGGCCAGATCCTTGTTTATAGGTTGAATGCTCGGCATGGCCAGGAATGAAATTTTCTGTCCATAAGAGCAAGACTACCATGATGACTAGCCACTAACATCTCATCTTAGCATTGATATGATGTTTCAATGACATTGCCTCTTTTTTGGAAGGAATTTCTGAAGTGCCAGAAGTCAATCACACATCAGAAATAGAGATTTTTCTCTGCTCATTGACTCCCGGAAGGAAAGATGATGGAAATGAAGAGCATTGAACGTGTGGGTCATATGCCGTTTTCCCCATAGGCTCATGTGTTCCACTCAAAACCTAGCCTTGCAATCTGGGCTGATCCCATCTTTAATGTACAGTGAAGGCAGCCCTCAGCCACAAAAGTAAAATCAAAGGGAGTTAAGGTCAGCATATCGAGCTCTAAATGACAAAAAGTAGCTGTCCTTTAGCTTTACTTGCCAGCTAGGAGGATCATAGCCTCTAGGACATCAGGCTCCCAGTAGCAGAGCACCTGTGGGTACTTCTCTGCCTCCCTACAGCCATGAACTGATTGCTCTATGGAAACACATGGGAGGCGTGGAAAGTTCTGCGGGAAGTCATTGGGAAGTGAGGCTGGGAATAGAAAAGAACACATCTGAGGACATGTAGAAATTAGCATGCAAAATATTTGGGTGAAGTAGCCAAAGGGAACAGCACGAGGGCACACCAGACAGCATAAGCCATATGGCTTCTCGGGGAACCTCAGGGAGGCAGGTTAACCTGAAAACAGACTATAGCACACAGTGGGATAGGGAAGTTTTGTGACTCAGAACTTTTGAACATGTTCTTGGGGAATGGAAACTTTTAAAGGACCACTTCAGGATCCTAATGTCTGGTACACTTTGACCATGTACCTATCAGGTGGCCACCTTGGTTCTCATTTCCACCTCCACATCTGCATAAAGGAATTCCAGAGGGAGAACTGCCTTACAGCGATGTGGGTCAGGTCCTCACACTCAACTTGAACATCCCCACAGTCCACTAGGTATGTTGGTCCATCTGTGAGGTACAGTATGTCTTTGAAAGTCAGTCCTGCATGTGAACAGGACACAGCAAGCCACAATGATATGGAAGGTACCATCCCAAAAGAAGGGTTTGAGTGGCAAAAATGTGTGCCACTAGAATGATGAAAGTAAGCAGATTTTCTTTACCTTGTCCTCAAGAGGAAAGTAGTAATCCTGTGAGAGCCACAAGTTAAATAAAGTGTTTTATGATTTCTGGAAGAACAGCACGGACATCCAGAACAAATAACCTCAGGATATGTGTTTCAATGACATTGACTCTTTTTTTTGAAAGAACTTCTGAAGTGCCAGAAGCCAATCAAACATCAGGGATAATGAGATGGACCAGGAAATTGATGAGCTAATCTTGACTGCGGGTTCCTAGAGATAGTTTACTTGACTGAACTTGGTAGTTTACTCACCAGAAAGAGCTTTCATCTCCAACAGTCCTTTGCAGTGAAGTCAACAATAAAAACATGTTGCACCTTTTGCTGTGTTCCCTCATTAATCCCTTAAGCACCTAATACTTTGTGTACACCTAACCTTATCATTTTCCTGAAATCTCTCTGACTATGGACATGCCACCCTTTGTTCAGTAAGGCACATCATTTCATGAATATTTCCTATCCCATGATGACCTAGTACCTGGCTATTCCTTATTAAGTCTTGTGTGGTTAAGGTACCTTTTGTGATGGGACCGTCTATATTGTAGGCAACAAACTAACCAGCTATTAACTCTTTTTAGATAAGTCAGACAAATGGTCTCCAACTGGGGCTGAACAACTAAACCAAGGCTCACAATTACAATAATGAGATGCCAGGTAGGTCTCATATTTTCTTAGCACCAGATTTGCTTTTTTTTTTTTTTTGGTACTTATCTTCCTTTTGATTAAAAAAAGTTTTTAAAGACCTTTGTGTTTCACATCCCTGATGCTCTTGCCAATGGCTACTTGGGGGTTCTTCAGTAGAAGGCATTGCTGGAGGATTGGAGAGGAAGAAGAGGCAGAAGTCTGATATCACCTCTTGTGATGATGTGTATTCTGCAGCTCCCAGAGCTCAGCAGGGCAGTGTGGCTGGTGATGGCTGTCAGTTTACTTAAGCGGCTCAGATCCAGCAAGAGCAGCCTACACTTCAACTGAGGTCATGGGACTCAGGCAATGCCATATTTCTTTTTCACCCCCAGCACTTGGGGTGGTTTAGTCTTCCTGCCATTATCATTCTATGGGCATCCTTCATAACCTGCTCCCCATTTTTGCTTCCATAACCCTCCAAATCCCCTTTGCCACTTAAAAATTATAGGAACATGGAAAATGGTTACCTAAACCAGGTGCAGCACACCCAAGGGCTTTGGAAGGGTATTTCATGAACAAAAATAGAAGAAGGATCTAGCTTGGAATAACAGTCAACCTTCAGCAATATTGAACAAAACAGGAGATCTGATTGCATTCCATTCTGGGACCTGAGTGACATGACCTTCTGTGGTAGAAGAGAAACTGTAACTAGGTGAAATCCACACTGTGTGTGTGTGTGTGTGTGTGTGTGTGTGTGTGACCACCTATACCCTATTTCAGCAGAAAATCCAGATCACCAAAATAAAAGCCCACATCCAGGGCATATAAGACAAAAAGATAATACTCAAAAATCAATGAAACAAAAGTTGGTTCTTCAAAGAATAAACAAGATTGATGGTCCCTACGCTAGACTGACCAAGAGAAAGAGAGAAAAAGCCCAAATAATGCAATCAGAAACACAAAAGATGAAAGTCACTTCTGACCCTGAAGAAATACAAAAGATCATTAC
>NW_007157812.1:166538-207305 GCF_000164805.1 Carlito syrichta | reverse complement strand
ACTGTGTGTGTGTGTGTGTGTGTGTGTGTGTGTGTGTGTGTGTGTGTGTGTAGATATGTGTGATAAGGCAGTTGACAGTAACCAGGACTGAAATAAATACTCCACGAATCCTAATGCAAGAGAGGGACAAAATTCCAGCCAAAAAAACCCTTGTATCTATGTAGATGGAAATGTCACAGTAAAATGGCAAAAGACTAACATTACTAACTCCATTTTAGACTGTGAGGGGCCCGCAGGCCTCTGTTCGTGTTTGCACATATGCTAGAATGATTTTGAAACACTGAAAAGATAACATAGGAACAACAAGTATACAGCTATTGAGAGCAACTCAGAGAAAAAGTGGAGTATTTACACCAACTATGTTCTTTTAAAGATTTAAAGAAACATTGTGATCTGACTAAGAAAAAAGAAACTACTCAACTTCTGCATGTAGTTTTTCCAAGTTCTCTTCCCTTTAAACACCTAAATCAGCTTGAGGAACATAAGATGGCCTTTGAGACATTAAGCTACAAACTCCTCGGGGTGCTGGCTTTTGAATATGCTTGTGTACCATACACCATCCTACTCTCTGGAATTTGGCTTTTGAGCAACAATCAGCCGAACCTGAATTTAGGTACAGACAGACGGGATATATCATGTGGGTTGAGACAATTCAGCAGTAGTTAGGAAGAAAGTTGAGTGGGTGTGGTCAGGGGTGATCTCCAGTTCATTGTGGACTAGAAATTCTGAGTCCTTGGCATTTGGTCAATAAGAAGTCATCAGAAATTCCTGGAGTGTAGCCTCATCACCAGTTGTGAAAGAGATTATTATGAATGACCACGGAACATGACATTGCAATTGTAACCACAGGCTACAGAGGCCTGTTATACTCCTTGTCCACTGAATTCCATTTGGCTTGGATTAAAATGAGAACAGAAGCAATCAGCTGCTTGGGTGTATCCACAGGGACATGCTATTAATCTGTTGAATACTGGAAAACATTTCTAAACCCATTACCCAAAGACAAATTGGAATGAGATGGGATATACAACTAAAGATAATAGTGTTTTGGGAGGCCGAGGCGAGAGGATTACCTGAGCCCAGGGGCTCGAGACCAGCTTGGGCAACTTGGTGAGACCTCGTCTCTATAATATATCAAAAAATTAGCCAGGCATAGTAGCGCACATCTGTAGTTACGGCTACTTGGAAGGCTGAGGTGAAAGGATCGCCAGAGCCCAGCGTGTCAATGCTGGGGTGGTCATGAATGTACCACTGCCCTCCAGCCTGGGTGACAGAGTGAAACTCTGACTCAGGAACAAAAAAAGATAATAGTGTGACCTAAAATAAAACAATAATGGCAGGATGTGATGAATTGTAGAATAGTATTATCTTAACTGATAACTTGTCATGAAAAATCATTGAACAAAAAAGAAAAGAAAATAATATGTATCCATGAAAGTGTCATTAACGTGTAAGTTTCAGACTGGTAAAGAAAAAAAAAAGAATTAAAAACATCCCATTTGGTGCAAAAGAAAAAAGAGAGGCGGGGGAGAAAACAGAGGAAAAGTATGCCCATTGCCGCCTGGGCTACTGTTCATTGCAGAGTAGAAAAACTGGACAAGCATCTTACTGAAGGCAAGAGAAAAGCTTGAGACAATGCATGGATAGGTATGAAGAGCATGAAGCGTATCTTGGTCTAGATCTAGGCAGGTCACAGGAGTAGGGGATGACCACCAACTTTGAGGCTGGTTGTCCTCTGATGACAGTTGGCAATCCTGCCAGTAAGGTGACAACCATTATCTTCATGTGATAGGACAATGGAGTCTATTGTCTATAAATCCTTCAATTTTAACCCCTTCACTGTGGCTAGAATGACACCTAGGAATAAAAATAAATGAGAAGATAGATCCTTGGAAGAGGCTATAGAGTACAAATAGGATGAAGATGATCACAGAGTGTAGTGTTCCAGGTAGCCTGATGTGTCCATAGACGTCTGTGAAAAGAAAATGTAAATAGAGGAAAATGTTGTTATCCTAGACTTCATAATTTAAGAGAATAATAGTATGCTTCACAAAGTCTAAACTTCTCAACAAACCAATGGACCTCTAGGAACAGCATCTGGGACATTGTTCTGGAATCATCTCTGCAGTGGACCAGAGTAGAGGTTTATCCGTTGTCCTGGCCATCCAGACCTTCCAGCCCAGTGCCAGACACACACTTCAATAATAATATTAAATAGCATTTAATGACCTACTCATCGTAGTAGGGGTTTAGTTTGACAAAGGTTTTTTGTTTTCTGTTCTTGATTTTTTGTTTAATTCAGTTATGGTCATAGAACATGATTTGTATAATCTCAGTTATTTTAAACTCATTAAAATATAACTTCAAATGTTTGGAGTACTGGACCTGCACAGTGTCATTCTGTTTTCCATAGATCACCACATGCAGCCCCTGAAGCTGGTGTACAACCCTGGTCATCATGTCACTTGCTCCTGTCTCTCTCTCTCTCCTCAGGCATCCCTATTCCATTAACACTTGCAGGGACAGGACTAGGTGAAGTTGAACAAGTTCTAAAAGAATCAGTAGTCAGGGACAATAATATTCTAATGCAGTATTTTAAAAAATCAAAATGAATGCCACAAAGTATACTGAACAAATGTCAAAATTTAAAAGCGACACAGGATCTACCCTGCTTTGCAGGCTCCACTTCACTGACTGGCTCTGGTCCTCACTCTGCATACCCAGGGGAGGCACAGGGAGAGCCCAGAGGAGCCTGGGGTGGGTGGCCAGCAGGGCCCAGCATAGACTGGAAGAGAGAAGTGGAAACAGAGCTTTGAGAATGACTTATTTCAGGACCTCAGAAAGAGTTATGTGGAGAGGCGCTGGGACAGCAGGAAGAAAACACTATTCCAGAGACAAGATTAAGATTTGGAGGACAGACTGGGGATGAAAGTGTTTAGCAGAGTCCTTAGTTCAACTTCCAACACCTTTAATGGCTTTGTGTGCCTGTCATCCAGAGCAGTTTTGCATGTGAATCCTGGGAAAGACTCTGTTTTCATGGGAGAACAGAGCAACTTTCATGATTTGCAGTCAGTTTATTGAAATGAAAATGTATTTGAGGTTTCAACAATTGTCTTGCAGTTTTCACATAAAAGGACAAAACCAGGGAGTAAAGTGTTATCTAGCAATCGGCAGTCATTTTCTGGCCATAGTCTGTAGTCGTCTGGGTCAAAGGACTTGTAGATACTTAAAATTTTCTGCACCAAACACTGTCATATATTGTTTTCTGAAAAACAAAAACAGACATTTGTCTTAGATTTTCAACTCCCACTTGCCTAGTCAAATATTGCAATCCAGAAACATTCCTTCTGGTTGCTTCTTGCATTTGCCCACAAACAACACATAACTCTTGGGAAGCAAAACCAGAATTCTCTCTCCATTTTTTCTGTCATCCAGGAGACATTTATTGATGCCACACAGAGGCCAATTTTAAAGGACCTTTTCTTCCTGCTAGAGACTCCTTTAATACTTTTTTCTCCAAAGATCTTGTTCTCTGAAATAACTAATCCAACAACTATGCTTCATGTACTATTAGCTGAAGACCTAGTAAGAGAGGTTATTTTAGCATAGGTTAGACATAGTCTCTTGTAGGCAGTGTTAAAATAGAGGAAACGTTCAGACATTTTTCCTTTGGGGCACAACAGACCTGACCACCCTGTAGGCTGGAATATGAACTTACCAGTGCAGCCCAGCTCTTCAGCTCACAACAATTACTGTAAAAGTCTATCAAGTTCCCTGTTGAAGGCAAATGTATGCTCAAGAGTAGCCCACCCCCTCCATTCATCAAAGAAAAAGCCCACCAGAGAAATGATAATCAGCCCACCTTTTAGTTCAATTGCTGTAAAAAAGTCTATCAAGCTTCCTGTTAAGGTTTCCAGGAAGATGATGGTGTAGCTAGTCAGACTGTGCAAATCCCTGTGTGAGTGAGTGATTGTATGAACAATTCTGCATGTGTTTATGTATGTAAGTGGGAATATGCGAGGTTGACTGAGTGGGGACTGGAGAACAAGTGGCCAGAACTGTCCCAGTAAAGCCACTGGTGCCACAGCTGCTCTGCTAGGACCCTAGTACTTCCTGGAGCACAGAAGCTGAGAGTCATTTTCTAAAATCAGCAGAGCTTTTCCCAGGAGAAACTGCTGGAGCGATTACTGTTCCCACCACAACAGCACTAGACTGGATACTGACAGTGAGGCCTGCAGAAGGAGTGCAGCAAAGGAGCCAGAAGCAGAGTCCCAAGGAAGCAGTGGGGAGAGGCCACTCCAAGCCTGGACTGGGCTCCAGAATCTTGCCACAGGGTCCTGAGATCTGGAGACTGTGGTAACTGTGGGGGAAGGAGTTATTGACCCCATTTGCCGCAGGAACAGCAGCTGGCAGAGAAACTGACCAGACTGTAATGCCTGGACAGAGAAGTGCCCAAGGGCGATCTCTGTGGAACGCAGAACTGCATCTTGAGACTGGGCAGTGATCTCTGCAGTAGCCCTGGTGGGAAAAGGGAGATGTGGAACCCCAGATGGTCCACTCTCCGCCCTGAGCCAGCTGCTTTGTGATAGACACAGACAGCAGAGCAGACTGAGAAGGAAGGTGGTGAGTGCCTGGCTGACTCCCCTCTGCCCCTAGCAACAAGCTAAAGAGACCAGAAAGGCAGGGCAGAGGAAGGGGACCCCATTCCCCCATGCGATCTGTATGCTCTGGGAGCTGTGACTACACTGGGAGAGGAAGGAAGGGAGTAAGATTCTGAGAGACACTGAACTAAGTTATTTCAGCCCCATATCTCCCCTTGGGCATGGACTAGCTACTAATTGCAGGCAGCAGGGGATGAAGATTCTAACATCTTAAGTTTCAACAGTGAAGAGGGAACCTGCAGTAATAGACACAAGAGGATGACCATCCTCTCAAAGAGACACACTAAAGCTGAGTGAGAACTCTTTAGCAACTCTTTTTTTTAGATTGGTTTGTTTGTTTGATTGTCTCATTTGGTTGCTTTGTTTGTTGTTGCTTTTTCTTTTCTAGTCTCCTCTCTCTTTGTTCTTTCTCTGAGGTTTTTTTTTCTTTTTCTTTTCCTTTCTTTCTCTTTCTTTCCCATTTTTCTCTTCTTTTTCCCTCTCTTTCCCTCTTATACCCTGTCTTGGACTCAAGCATACCCACTGTAAGGTCATATTGTATGGAGACACAGAGCAAGTCCCAGCTGGCACACTCACCAGATAGCAAGCATTATGACCAACCAACAGGTTCTGAATCCTTGTGGCCTCTTCCCAGCCCCCTAGTAAGTGCTCAAAATTGTAAAGAGACAGCACAATGCACCACTCCCAGCCCTATCTCATAATTGAACAAACCTGAAGCTCCAGCTCAAGGAAGGACAAAAGGAAGAGAAAATATCAGAAGTAACTGCTTCTCCATTTTCTACTGAGCAATGGAATTAAAAAGAAAAATAAGAGAACAGCTACAAATGAATAAAAACCAATGAAAAATTGCTGGTAAACCCTCAGAGCCCCAGCAAAGAGTCAGTGCTAGAACAAACAGCTCCTGGGACACAAATAATGGCTCTCTCCAAGAACGACAGTACCCAGAGGGTACTCACAGAGGTCAGAGAATAGTTGGATAGAATGAATAAAAATCAAGGAATGCAAGACTAAAACTGAATGAAATTGCAACAGAGCTGGACAGACTCAAGAAAGCAAACTTAAAAATAACAGAAGTAAAGAACTCCATCCAAGAAATAAATGACAAACTGACAAGCATGGGAAGCAGAAATGACCAAGCAGAAGAAAGAATCTCAGAGCTGGAAGACCAAAATATGGAGTCAACCCAATCTACCAAAAATATAGAAAAAAAAAAAAGAAGAAACTCTAAGAGATGTGCGATTTTTATCAAGAAACCAAACCTACATCTGATCAGAATGCCTGAAATAGAAAAAGAAGTGGAAAACACCCTGGAACAAACACATTCCATGAGGTCATTCAAGAAATCTTCCCTCATATGGCCAGAGAGATGACTATACAAGCAAAAGAGATTCTGAGGAACTGCAAGACAGCTTATGAGAAGACCAACCCCTAGACACATAGCAATTTGCCAATGCAAAGTAGGAATAAAAGAAAAAATCCTAAAGGCAGCAAGGGAAAAAGATCAGACTATCTACTGGGGGAGACCAATCAGAATTGCTGCAGACTTATCTGCACAAACACTGCAGACCAGAAGGAAGTGAGCCCCAATCTTTAATGTTTTCAAAGATGAACAATTTCAACCAAGAATTTCCTACCCAGCCTGCTAAGCTTCATCAGCAACAGACTGTTAAAATCCTTCCCAGATGTCCACTTCCTAATATAATATGCTGATTCCAGATCAGCTCTACAGGAGACACTTTAAAAAAGGTACTGTGCACAGAAGAAAAACAAAAGAAAGACCATATATTTCACAAGATCACCAACAAACACAGAATCAGCAAAACATACAACACACCTGCAAAAATGAAAACACACACATGTATGAACACAAAAGCTAAATGAAAACAAAACAGCCAAGCCGGGCTCGGTGACTCAGCCTGTAATCCCGCGCCTTTGGGAGGTTGAGGTGAGTGGATTGCCTGAACCCGCGGGTTCGAGACCCGCCTGGGCAGGCGAGACCTCATCTCTACAATAAATCAAAAAATCAGCCGGGCGTGGTAGCACATGCCTATAATTCTGGCTACTTGGAAGGCTGAGGAGGAAGGATCACCGGAGTCCAGCAGGTCGAGGCTGTGGTGGCCGGGAGTGGCCACTGCACTCCAGTCTGGGCGACAGAGTGAGACTCCAACTCAAAAAAAAAAAAAAAAAAAGCAAAACAACAAAATAAAACAAAACCAAAAAAACCAAAACAACCTTATAAGAGCATTATAACAGAGACAAACTCTCATATTTCTATAATCAATCTGCACATGAATGAACTAAATGCATCACTGAAAACACATAGAATGGCAAACTAAATTAAAAAAAATATGACCCAATAGTTTGCTGCCTTCAAGAAACTCATCTCACCACAAAGGATGCCCATAGACAAAGTTAAAGAATGGAAAACAAATTTTCAGGCTTTCCTTCACAAAATAAGGCATAAGTTGTGATCAGGAAAACAATCTTTAAGCTATCAAAAATCAGAAAAGATACAGAAGGACACTACATAATGATGAAATGCTTGATCCATCAACAAGAAATATCCACCCTGTGGATTTGGTGTCGATCATACTCAGTGATTTATTGCAGAAACAAAGAACTGAGTTCCATATGTTCTCACTCATAAACAGACCTTGAACAATTACAGAGCTCTAGGAAAGTGATTGGCAGTAGTGGGAAACTGTCAGGAGAGGGGCTGGGTAGGATTGGCAGTTGAGGGAAACTGCTAGGGGAGGGAGGGGTGTACCTCATCAACAAGGGTACCCGCATGATCAATGTTTATATACCTAATCCTGAAATGTACCCCACATCTTTAAAATAAAAATAAAAAAAATAAATACCCATCCTAAACATATATGCACCAACACAGGTGCATCAACTTTTATAAAACAGCTACTAAGTAAACTAAAAAAAGACTCTTAACACTATCATAGCTGGGGACTTAAATACCCCACTAACAACCCTAGATGGATCATTGAGACAAAAAATCAATACAGAGATCCAGAACCTCAACTTGACACTTTACCAAATGGACTTAATAGATACCTGCAGAATACCCCACCCAACAGCCACAGAACATACATTTTACTCATCACCACATGGAACGTACTCCAAGATCAACCACATCCTTGGCCATAAATCAAGCATAAACAAATTTCACAAGATCAAATTACTGCTATGCACCCTCTCATACCACAGTGGAATAAAAATAAATATCACCACCAACAAAATTCCCAAAACCCACAAAGACATGGACACTAAACAGCATGATGCTAAATGACTCCAGGGTCAATGCAGAAATAAAAACAGAAATTAAAAGATTCCTGAAAACAAATGGAAATGAAGAAACATGTTACCAAAACTTCTGGTATGCCATGAAAACAGTACTAAAAGCAGAATATATATCTCTACGAATGTATATCAAGAAAATAGAGAATAAGTTAACAGCCTAACAAATCACCTAAGGGAGCTAGAAAAGCAAGACTATCAAAACCCTAACTTTACCAGAAGAATCCAGATCACCAGATTAAAAACCCAAATATGGAAAATAGAAGACAAAAATATCATAGAAAAAAATCAACAAAACAAAAAGCTGGTTCTTTGAAAGGATAAACAAGATTGATGGACTCTTAGCCAGAATGACCAAGAAAAAAGAGAGAGAAAGTCCAAATAAACAATCTGATATGCAAAAAAATCAAATCACAACTAACCCCGAAGAAATACAAAAGATTATCAGAGATTACTGTGCACACCTGTATGAAAACAAACTCAATAATCTAAATGAAGTGGATGACTTTCTGACATCACACAACCTTCCAAGGCTGAAACAAGAAATTGAGACCTTAAATAGACTGATAATAACCCAGGAAATTGACACCATCATAGGAAAACTACCTTTAAAAAAAAGCCCTGGACCAGATGGCTTCCCAGCAGAATTCTACTGTCTTTTGCATGAAAATCTCTTGGATTTTTGAGTTATAGGATCATATAATCAGCAAAGAGGGATAACTTAACTTCCTCTTTTCCTAATTTAACTTCCTCTTATCCTTTTGGATACCCCTGATTTCCTTCTCTTGTCTGATTGCTGTAGCTGGGACTTGCAACACTATGTTGAACAGGAAGATCTGATGCTAATATTATTAAAAATATTCCAGGCACTCAAAGAAAGATGGACCTCTCCCTCAAATCATTTTATGATGCTAATATCTCACTGATACCCAAACTGGGTAAAGATCCAACAAAGAAAGAGATCTACAGGCTAATACCCTGATGAACATAGACACAAAATTCTCAACAAGATTCTAGCAAATCGAATCCAACAGCACGTCTCAAAAAACATCCACCACTACTAAGTAGGCTTCATCCTCGGGAGACAGGGCTGGTTCAACATCCGCAAGACCATGCATGTAATTAAATATATCACAGATACAGATGTAAAAAAAGTTGCATATGATTATATCATTAGATGCAGAAAAAGCTTTTGATAAAAATTCAGTATCTCTTCTTGATAAAAACCCTTGAACACCCAGGCATGGAGGGAACATACCTCAAAATAGTAAGAGCCATCTACGATAAACCCACAGCCAACATATTGCTAAACAGACAGAAACTGGAAGCATTTCCCTGAAAACCAGAACAAGACAAGGCTGTCCATCCTCACTCCACCTGTTCAACGTAGTGTTGCAAGTCACAGCTACAGCAATCAGACAAGAGAAGGAAATCAGCGGTATCCAAAAGGATAAGAGGAAGTTAAATTAGGAAAAGAGGAAGTTAAATTATCCCTCTTTGCTGATTATGTGATCCTATAACTCAAAAATCCAAGAGATTTTCATGCAAAAGACGGTCACATTCTTGTAAATCAACAACAAACAGGCAGAGAACCAAATAAAAAGCACAATCCCATTCACAATAGCCACAAAAAAGGAAATACCTTGACATCTTCCTAACCAGAGAGTGAAAGACCTTTACAATGAAAAATACAAAACACTGCTCAAAGAAATCCAAGAAGACACAAACAAATGGAAAAATATTACATGCTCTTGGGTTGGAAGAATAAACACTGTTAAGATGTCTATCCTACCAAAGGCAATCTAAAGATTCAATGCAATAGCCATTAAATTACCAACATCATTCTTCTCAGACCTGGAAATGACAATGCAGAAGTTCATATAGAAATATAAATGACCACAAATAGCCAAAACACTCCTCTGCAAAAACAATCCTCGGCAAAAGAAACAAAGCAGGTATCACACTTCCAGACTTTAAACTTTGCTATAAGGCTACAATAATCAAAACATCCTGGTATTGGTACAAGGACAGCCATATAGACCAATAGAACAAGACAGATTCCAGAAGCGAAACCTCAATTTCTCAACCAACTCATCTTTGACAAAGCCTCCACCAATAACCACTGGGAGGAGGAGAACCTACTTATTAAATAGTGCTGGGAAAACTGACTGACCACCTGCAGAAAACTAAAACAGAACCCCTATATATCACCATACACAAAAATAAATTCTAAATGAATCAAAGACTTAAAAGTAAAACCTCAAACTGTAAGAATCTTAGAAAATGCAGAAGCCAACTGGGCTTGGTGGCTCAGCCTGTAATCCCAGCACTTTGGGAAGCCGAGGTGAGTGAATTGCCTGAGCCCGCGGGTTCAAGACCAGCCTGAACAACTTAGTGAGACCTTGTCTCTACAATAAATCAAAAATTAGCCAGGTGTGGTAGCGCATGCCTGTAGTTCTGCCTACTTGGAAAGCAGAGGTGGAAGGATCACCAAAGCCCAGCAGGTCGATGCTGGGGTGGCAGTGAGCGTGCCACTGCACTCCAGCCTGGGCGAAGGAGTGAGTCTCCAACTCAAAAAAATAAAAAAATAAAAAGACAATGAAAATGCAGGAGACACCCTTATGGGAACTAGAATAGGCAACCAATTATTGATTAAAACCCCAGATGCCCATGCCATAAGAGCTAAGATAAACAAGAGGGACCTCATCAAACTGAAAAACTTCTGCAAAGCAAAAGAAACCATCAAGACAGTGGGGAGACAGTCCACAGAATGGGGAAAAAAATATTTGTCAACTATATAACTGACAAAGGCCTAACATCTATGCTGTATAAGGAACTCAAACATACTGAAAAGAATAAAACAAATATCCCCATTAAAAAGTGGGCAAAAGACATGAATAGACACTTCTCAAAAGAAGACATACAGTTAGTCTACAGACACATGAAAAAGTGCTCAGCTTCACTAATCACTAGAGAAATGCAAACAAAACCACATTGAAATACCACCTAATTCTAGTAAGAGTGGTCATCATTAATAACTCGAAAAACAATAGATGCTGGCGAGGATGCAGAGAAAAGGAAACACTTCTGTGCTGCTGGTAGGAATGCAAACTGGTTCAACCTGTCAGGAAAACAGTGTGGCTGTTTCTAAAAGAACTATAAATTGACCTTCCATATGTCCCAGCAGTTCCCCTATTGGGAATATACCCAGAAGAACTCAAATCATTCTATCAAAAAGATACCTGCACACTCATATTTCTTGCAGCACTATTCACAATAGCAAAAACATGAAACCAATCATGCTGCCCATCAAAACTGGACTGGATAGAAAAGTGTGGTACATATACATGATGGAATATTATGCAGCCGTAGAGAAGAACAGAATTATGGACTTCACTGCACCTTGATGGCTTTAGAGTCTATCATACTCAGTGATCTATCACAGAAACAAAGAACTGAGTACCACATGTTCTCCCTCATAAGCAGATCCTGAACATTTACCATAATACTATAAGAGAGGGATTGGCAGTAACTGGATACTGCTAGGGGTGGGAGGGGGGACACACAACATCAGTAAGGGTACTGATCTCAAACCAGACAAAGTGGGGACCAAAGGAAGACCCAAACTTTACCTGTACGATAACCACTTGCATACCTAATCCCAAATTGTACCCCACATCTTTAAAATAAAAGAAAAAATAATAATAAAGGTGCATGATTTCCAACCACGTATTCTAAAAAATCTTGGTAGCTTTGTCATGGGTATTACATTCTTTAGAGTAGATTATATAGAATTTGTACAGGTGATCTCTCCTGTACTTGTTAACATTTTAAGAAAAGTTTTTACTATTTTATTTGTGAAAGGGGGAATTTTTTGTTGGTTGTTCCTACAAGTAAGTGAAAATTTGGTTCCTTGTAAATCAAACGTTTTCTCTAAATGTTTGTTTTCTAAGAATCAAGTATTTTCTCTTGATAGAAAAGCTGTGTGGGTCTGGCCCTGTGTGTGACTGTGTCTTCTATGTGTCTCTATGTTTGTGTGATTGTGTGTGCTTGTGACTGTGTGTGTATGTGAGAATGAACTGGAGACCTGAGGAATAAATCAGCCAGTTCTGAAGCTTTCTCTTCTCTCCTTTGCCTTTTCCATTTTATCACTAACTGCAGGTTATCAAAGGGAAGTGGCAAAGAAGCCTAGGGACTAAATGAAACACTGGTATGTAAAGAAAGCTGGTTTACCACTTGCTTGGCATTCTTGCTGCCACATTTAGAGCCTGCTTGTTCCTGGTCAGTGATTTTAAAGGCACATAAAAAGAAACAAAAATTACCATCATCACTTCAAAATTCTTCAGAGTCTCATTTGACTGGTTGAGGAAACACTGTTTAAATTCCCTTGCAGCATCTGATGTGGCTTCGTTGTTTATGAACTCTTTAAGAAATCTTTTGAAATCAGATATAGAGACTCTTGAATCAGTGGTATTTGCAATCACTTCCTCCATAAGTTGGCAGCCAGAACCTGAGAACAAAGCATGAGAACATGGGCTTTATTAGCAGAAGGGTGAACTCAGTTTAGGGGCAATGAAAAAACCTGTGAGTTTGGGCATCTACTTATATCCCAGTGAGGACAGAGTTTCAGAAAAGTAATGGTGCATAGTCTAGAGTTCCCATTCTGGCAGCATAAACTCAGGTTCTGCCAATTCCTCCCCTACCTCCCAAGCCCAAAGAAGCCTAACCAACTGCACCCTTGGTTAAGGAAGATATGCATGACTTGAAATGCTCTGATTTGGTGGAACATATTAAACACTATATAATCTTTCTTGATTCATATTAATGCAATGCTTCCCTATTATCATTCAGAGCATCAAGTAGAATTTCCACGTATTTTAAATAAATTGGATGTAGGATATTGGCTACGTAGATTCTAATGGCAACAAGAAGGAATGTAAACAGAACATCATGCCATGAAGTTATCTGAGGTCCCCCCTTTATCCCCAACGTGGAAAAGGAAAGGAGTTCAGGACTTGAATCCATGTGAGCTGGTTGTGCTCTTGGCTCTGCCAGTTTCTGTGGAGTTTACTGTGAGCATGTCACCTTCTTGTCTGTCTGCACTTACATTAGAAACAATGAGGTACAACATGTAATAATCTTTGTGAATTATATGAACTGTGTCACTGTGTGACATATTAGGGCTGAAAAGGTTCTGACTGCCAAGACTTTTTCCTCCCATTCAGCTGGCCTGGATAAAAAAATGTGGTGCATATACACAATGGAATATCATGCAGTCATAATGAAGAACAGAATTATGGACTTCACCGCAGCTTGGATGGATTTAGAGTCTATAATGCTCAGTGTATCTTTATTGCTACAAGGAGACTCCAGGGGGTGTGGGTTCTCTTTCCAGTCAGCCTTAAGCATGATGGAACTGGGAGCTAAAGAACATTCCAGAAGGGCTCAGGTCAACTCTGCAAATGCAAAGGGAGCTCCAAGGATGACAGTCACTGGATCACACACTGGAATCTGAACCTTCTCTCCTGGGAAGTGTCCCATTTCCTTCACATTTAAAGAGAACCATGATTGTTTCATGGTTTCTGGATGCCGATGACATGGGGTCTCCATTCTCTCTCTCTCATTCCCTACTAAAGTAGCTAATTCCAATATTCAGTCTTGACACTCATCCTATCTTGATGGTTGCTGTGACCATTGTAGTAAACCCTGAATGCAAAGAGACACTACATGCAGCCTCAATGCAGAACCAATACCCATAAGAAGCCAATCTGTTGGATTATCTGGAAAGAATGGGGACCCTAAGGTTTATTACACCCAGATCTTTTGTCTTGGGGCCGAGCTGTGCTGAGGCTTGGGGATTGGGAGTTCTTCCACGCACTAACTCTAACCCAGAGGCAGCCCTCCCTGCACAAACTCACCTGCATAGCAGAGAAGGGGGACGGCGGCCAGCATGAGGACCATCAGCAGCTTCATGGTGAGGCAGCTGTTGTCGGTGTTCAGTGAGTCCAGTGCAGCAGGGATCAAGGAAGTCAATGTGGAGGTAAGCACTCAACACTGCTCTATTTATTCCCTAGGGAGGCACCTTAATCCCTCCCAGGAATGAAGGAATGAGTCACCCTGGCATTGGACCAGGAAATAATAGCTCACAGCAAGGGTAGCCCAGCCAGCCAGTGATCTGTTTGTAGAAGCCAAGAGGGCAGTGATTTTTGGACCCATGACGGTTTGGGAACTGCAATGATACATGCCCTTAGGAAAAATGGATGTGAAAGGGTTTTCCAAATTATGAAGTAAAACCCACACATAATTGTTATCACTGTTGTGATCTTCTATTATTCTTCCTCTCCTTCTTCATTCTCCCTCTTCTACTCTTTCTCTTCCCATTCCTCTTCATCTTCTTTCTCTCCTTCTAATTCTTCAAGGTGCAGACATCTTTATAATCTGTATGTCTGTCTGTCTGTCTTGATATCAAATTTTGGGCTAGGTGCAATACCTGAAGCTTGCTCTAGAAGACAGACCCTCCTCACCCATAGAAATTCCCTTTTCAGAAAAAAAATGTTTCAAATTCTGGGGAAAACATTAATATACAATCTCCAAGGGAAAGTTTTATTTTTCTTACAAGAGCTATCTTACTTTAATAAGTTAATTCAAGCTCTATGTCTATGTCATTTAGAAAGAGAAACCCATCTTAATTTGAATCTTTAGTAGATGCAGGGATCAAACAAACTCTCAACCAGACATCAGGTGACATCCTGGGTACCTTGTGAAATCTTATGCAGCAGAAATATCTAAAGGCATTTACTCTTCCAATGAATGATTAATGCTAGTGAATTTCAACTCAGCACACAAGGAGTGCAGCCCCCAGCCTGGCAAGATGCTGACAGGATTGTAAACATCTTTATCTCCAGGGGATTGGGCTCAGCCTCATGGCCATGCCTGTGCCCAGGCTGTTCCATGCACCTGGAGGCCTTCCTTCCTCTTGCCCATCATCCTTATCTTCTGGGTGCTTCGTGGTGCAACTCAGCCATCAGCTCTTCCACAGAGCCTTCCTCTGAATTTCTACAGAACTTTAGTTTATCTTATAATATCTCATCTCAGTGCCGTACATGGTACCTTTGTTCAGTTCTATGTCTTGTCTTTTCATTTAACTTGATCATTAAATCCGTAGGGAAATTAATAAATTATTTTGGAAAGACATCACTCTCCTCCATGACTTGGTATGGTGTAGATCCTGAATCACCTGAGATCAATTAAAACTTTTTAACCTCTTTGTGCCAAATTATCTCTCCTCTGCCCACGTTTTTTAGCTTTTTTGTCTATCCTCTCTTTTCATTTGTGTCTTCCAACATCTTCTATGTTTTACAATTTTAATTTTGAAAAAATAGTGTAGATGCATGCTTTGAAAAGCATGCAAAAATTGTGCAAAGCAGTTTCTTTCTTTTTTTTTTTTTTTAGGTGGAGTCTCACTCTGTCACCCAGGCTGGAGTGCAGTGGTACACTCACAACCACCCCGGTATCAACCTGCTGGGCTCCAGCGATCCTTTCACCTTAGCCTTCCAAGTAGTTGGAACTGCAGGCACGCACTACCACACCTGGCTAATTTTTTAAATTTACTGTAGAGATGAGGTCTCGCCAAGTTGCCTGGGCTGGTCTCGAACCCACGGGCTCAGACAATCCACTCGCCTCAGCCTCCCAAAGTGCTGGGATTACAGGGAGTCACCAAGCCTGGCCCAAAACAGCTTCTTAAAAAACACTCTTCCTTTGACCTTCCCCTGCAGAACTCTCCATCCCACCCTCACCTTCAAATTATCTTCCCTTAGGCCGGTATTTACATGTTTTAAATTATTTTTTGTTGCTATTCTCTTGATTCATCCAGTAACTCCTGGGTTAATCCCTATTTACTAAATCCCATGTCTTAGTCTCTCTTATTTTGTTCCTTTTAATTGAAGCATATCCTCCAATACCTTTCTCAGAAAAATATCAGTGGAGATGAAATATTTGAGAATTTGCATGCTGGGAAATATCTTTTTTACTCAATCTTTATGCTTGGATAACAGTAGATGGGATATAGGCTCATATCTGTATAGAAGTATAGGCTGGAACTCCTCTGAGCTTTGAGTATTCCTCCCCCTCCTTCCAATTCTTGTGTTGGTTCCATTATTATTTCCCATCCTTGTATGTGTCTTGCAGTTTCTATCTGGAGAGCAGGCCTTCCTTAATGTTGTTCCAAAATACTATCGAAAAATTATTTGGTGTGGAAAATGATTGGATTTCTATGAATCTGTCAATCTCATATGGTTCTTTTCTGGGAAGTTTTCTTGTTTTTTTGTTTTTTGTTTTTGTGGGGGGTGACTTTCTTCCACCTTGATTACTCTCATTCAGGAATTCTTTTAGTTGGATATAATGGACATATACTTCCAGTGTTCTTTCCTCTTCTCTCATATTTTTTATTCTTTTTCTTTTTTTTTTTGAGTTGGAGTCTCACTCAGTCGCTCAGGCTGGAGTGCCGTGGCATGCTCACAGCCCACCCCCCCCAGCATCAGTCTGCTGGGCTCAGGCAATCCTTCCACCTCAGCCTTCCAAGTAGCCGGAACTACAGGCATGTACTACCACACCCAGGAAATTTTTTTATTTATTGTAGAGATGAGGTCTCACCAAGTTGCCCAGGCTGTTCTCGAACCTGTGGGCTTAGGCAATCCCCTCACCTCGACTTCCCAAAGTGCTGGGATTACAGGCTTGAGCCACCTCACCCAGCCTTTATGTTTTCTATTGCATACATATTTCTATTTTTGTTACACTAGTTTAAGTTTTCCTTCCAATTATTTTATTAATTATTCCACCATCGTGTCTTTAATTTCTCTAAAGTGTTTTGCTATTGCTTGAACATTTGTTAAACTGTAAAAGAAATGACAGATTTTAGGTAATCTGGGCTTTCTGAAGCACCCATAAGACATCCCAGGACACAAAGCAACTGTCAGATCTGGAGAACCAGAACCAATCACACAATGCTATGAGTCTATTAAGAACTTTCTTATTTTCTTTCCTCTCTTCTTTCCCTTGGCCCTAGCACTGTCAGAAAGTATGGTTGCATACTCGAGAGAGAAATGGTAGAACTATAAAAAGAGAAAGAAATGAAAGACATGTTTTTTAAACAATGCAAAGTTTTGATCATTGCACAAACTTGAAATGTTATAACTTCTGAATTTAGGTATGGAGCTTTATTTCATAAAAATTGAGATTCAAAGATGGTTCTCTTTTTTAAAAACTTATGACAAAATTAGAGCTTTGTGTTCAGAATATTGAGCTTGTCATGACATGAAAGAAGGATTATGGGGAAAAGATATTTTAGGAAAGGGGCCTAGGCAGACATTAATGATATTTGTTCAGAGCCAAAATTATGAGACTCTACTTAGGTCCTGGTAGTGGGAGAGGCTGGAAGGGGTGAAGTCAAGAGACCCTTCATAAGTCAATTCTTTGTCCTTGGTGAATGTCAATTTGAGATTTTTGAACCAGAGTTTCTTGAAAACTAGTGGTAACTTTAACAAAAAATAAACAGAGGATGTATCTCAGTGACAGCATGGACACCTAAAGATGTGTCAACCTTGGGAGGCCAGATCCAGGAGAGTGTGTTCAGTGGGAATAAAATACAGGTCCCCAGCTCCCCTCTTTGGTGATCTTCCTGCTGCCTTTTAGATACCAACAGCCCATGAAGTCTTTTATTCTGCTGAATAAACATAAAATTCATTATTTTTACCATTGTAAGTGTACAACTCAGTGGCACTAAGAGCATTCACAATGTTGTCATACAATTCATTTCCAGAAAACTGGTATCATCCCAAAAAGAAACTCCATAGCCCTTAAACCATGACTCCTAATACCCTCTCCTCCCTTACCCAGCCTAAGAGTCTTGCTTGATCCCACTTCACACTCTTTAAAACAGCTCAAGAAGGAAAATCTTACCATAGTGACCATATTGTAACTTGTATAATGATGAAAGTAATGAGCAACTTGGAATTCCCAGACTTCAAAGTCTATAGAAGTAATTAAGGGAGAGGTTTCAAGGTGACAACTTTGGTGATGCTGAAAATTCTGTGAGTATCATGGGAACTCTTGTTTTTCAGCTACTGCTTCTTCCATTTACTAGATGACTGCCCTAAAGGAGCGGGAAGAGAACAGGGCCTACATGATTCTACTTGCACACGAATAGATATATGTGTCCCTGTTGGAGCCTGGGAACCCCTTGGTTTTGAAAGCTTCCCTATGGATTCCAGAACTCAGGCAGAGTGGAGGACCACTGGGCAGAGCATTTGTCATTCTCATGTCAATACTAAAAACAATCTTGGATCTCCCTGGGCACTAGTGAGGACTAAGTAGACAAAACTTGGAAACCTTCCAGGAATGCATCAGGGGTCTCAATAAAGAGAAATTTTAGTAGGGGTAAGCACTACAATAATGATTGCTGATAGCTGTTGAGTGCTTTAAGGTAATAATTTATTTGATTTATTCTTACAACACAGAAAGGTAAACTGATAATGAAACTGTGATGTCTCTGCATGTGTGTATAAGTTTTGAATGTAAGGTGTGGGTATCAGAGAGGGCTTCACAGAGGAGACATGAGGTGGATTCTACAGATTGGCTTGTCTGTTGTGGTAGGCAGGGAAGGATAGAGAGATAAAGGGAGAGTCATAGGCCCTGACACAAAGGGTGTGACTCAACATGTTACAGAAACACATGACATGAACATCCATGGCTAAGCACAGTGCCCTGGAGGAAGAGTGAGATGAGATGACAGGGGCACAGAAGAACTAGGCCTTGGAAGTCCTTGAGTACAGCACAAAGGTGTGGACTTGCTCCTCCAGCAATGATTGCCTTCTAGGTTCTCAGAGTAGGACAAACACTCCATGCACCTTTGTGTCCACCATGCATGGAATGCAGATTGAACTGGTTATGAATTTCACACATATAGGTCTTATTTTAAGTGTGCATATTTTCTGATATGATTGAGAATACAAATTAATTGCACAAGCAATGCTTACTCAGTATTAACTGTGATCTACAATTTATGCAATTGTATACAAATAAAAAACTTATATGGAGGTGGTTAAATATAAAAAATAAGCCCTCTTGAAAACATTTGAGAACAGGTACCCTCTGTTCATTTAGGACACTGAAGAGAGGATCAGCACCACATTTCAACTTTAGGAGGCTCACTTTGGTGTGAATGAGGAAATTTTACAGGAAGTGTTCACAAGGGCTGGAATATAACTTAGGAGGTTATTATCTGTACCAGGAAAAAGATAGACTAGATTGTGATGGTGACTGTCTGACTTAAAGAAAGGGCTTACAGAGGTAACACTGTGGCAGTGGAAGGATTAGAACTAAGTGCATTATTAGGTGTCAGAAGGGAGAGAAGCTGAAGTTGGCTAATTAATGACTCCCATCCCCAAAACTATATCTACTTCCTAATGCCTGGAATTTACAAAAGTTTCATTATATGACAACAAAGCATTTTGCAGATGTGATTAAGTTAAAGAATTATGAGATGGGGAGATTGTTCTGAATAATCTGCTGGTCCCTAAACCCAACCTATCTATATTATAATTAAAAGACAGAGAGATATTTGATGTGGAATGAAAAAGGAAAAGAAAAGTATCATGGAGGCAGAGGTTGGAGTGATGTGGCCACAAGACCACATTGAACTGTCACCAACCCAGAAGCTGAAAGCAGCCTTTAGTGAATTCCCCCCTACAGCCTCCAGAGAAGGGCAGCCCTACTCCCCCTTCCCGTCCACAATTTTGGTCATCTGACTTCCAGAAGTGTGAGAGAATACATTGTTTTAAGGCTTCAGCTCTGCTGTGCTGTTACAGAAGCCACAGAACACTAAGCCAGGAAACTCTGATGTCTCCCTGTATTCTGAGTCAGGGGACTCTGAGTGGGTCCATTAGCCAAGATGGGACTTAGGGAAGGAAGAGTGAATTGGCACAGAGAAGGGGCTCCGTTTTACATCTTGCTTCTGAAATGAATGTGGAGTGTGTAGATGGAGTTGCCCAGTTGCAAGGGGATGCTTGTCTCTGGGGCTCTTAGGAGAAGCAGAAGGGAGAAGTCTTCACCTCAGGTGAGGAGAGTGGCATAGACACTGATGAACTCTTTGAGCGTGTAGAATAAACAAATGCTAACTCAAGGGTGAAACCTGGAGCTGCACCCCAAACCGAGAAGTAGATGGCAAATTTTACTGGACATGACACGGGAGGCAACCACAGTGAAGAGGTGAGCACCAAGCAGGCTGACTATGGTTCTCAGGGACTACCACACTGGGACTCTGCTGGATCAGAAAAACAGGACTGGCCACCAACGTGGGCCAGGGAACTTCCTCAGTACAAAACCGGCAGGAAAGTGTTAATTCCTTTTATCATCATTTTCACTGATGGCTTCATGAATGGGAAATCTCTACAGTTATGCAGGATGATTCCTATCAAATGTTTTCATCTGTGATGCCTGGACTCCAAGCCTCACTGGTATTGTGGGTTCTCTGGAACTATTTCTTGCCCACAACAAAAGGCTACTTCACTATTCAAGTCACTCTCAACTCAGGGCCCAAGAGTGCAGGATCATAAAAAGATCATAGAGAAGTACAGGGCAAGTCATTTATTAAAGCAAGACATTGAAACCTTTACATTCTGCAGTGAAATTTAGGGTATCATTGAAAGTCAAAACCAGGATGAAAGAGCTTGTAAATCTCAGACACGACATTTCCATGCTATTTTCTCCTAAAATAGAAAAGGAAAGAACAAAAGGTGAGGTCAGTCATGCTGCTCTTGGAGACAACATGTTAACACATCCAAGTGGTCAATGGAATTCACCATCAAAGGCAGTTGGAATGGCAAAAGTATGTGTGGGAAACTGAGGCCTAGACCTTACAATACTCATGCCTGTGAGGAAACAGTCTTTCCATGCCAGGCCAATAAGTCTTGAAGGGACCAAGGAGTCTGGTTCAGGGTCCTCATGACGAGGAGAAGGAGGAGATCAGAGAAGCCAGGATTTTTTTTTTCTGGGATGACCCAAGACTGTGTCTTCTCTGTCTTCCTACAATGGGGGACCTAGGGCTTAGAGAAGGGACAAGGCTGAAAGCACATTGGGGAGCTCTGTTTTCAGGAGACTCCAGCCTCCAGTGAGGAAATTATGCCTCTGAATCCATGGACTCCTCCTCCCTGAGCCTCCAGCTTCTAAGGGCATTTGCAGCTGAACCTCACGACCACAACCCAAAGGTGGAAGGTCTGAGAGGTCCCTGATAAAACTTTGACTTCTTTTCAAGACATAATGAAAGCATCCAACTTCCCAAGGTACTGCAGGAGGTACAGCAGTGAGAGTCTCTGCCCACTGGCCATGACCAGTATAGCCTCATGGGTGAGGAGCGGACAGCGGGACATGAGGAGCAGAGAGGGGCTCCTGACTCTGCAGAAGCTGGGAGAGAAACGCAGCCTATCAGCGCTCCATCTGACAAGGTGCCAGCGCAAGGTCTCTCCCTGCCTCATCTCCCTGTTCATCACTCCCCACGCTCCTCAGGAGATTCCACAGGGACTGTGTCCACTGTGTGAGTGGATCTTGGCCTCAGGAAAGCTCCCTGCAGGGAAGCTGCTGTGCTTGGACCTTCATCATCACTGCCCGGGTCCTGGCTGTCCTCCTCCTTGGGACACTGTAAAAACACTAGGCATGGTGCCTCACTCCTGTAATTGCAGCACTTTGGGAGGCAAAGGTGAGAGCATTTCCTGAGCCCAGGGGTTCGAGACCAGCCTGGGCAACTTGGAGGACCTCCTCTCTACAATAAATCAAAAATATTAGCCAGGCCTGATGAACACATATCAGGAGGTAACCTGAGGAGGAGGAACCTGCCCAGGATGCTGTGAGTAGGTGAGTTAAATTTGACAGGTGCATTGGTAGCACCCACCTGTGGCCACTAGTGACCCAATCAAGAGGTGACCAGTCAGACAGGTGCCCCACAACCTGTACCCCCCCATAGAGCAGCAAGTCCACCTCATTTCACACTGTGCAGATGACCAGAAGTCTCTATACATAAAAGAGAAAGAAATTACCAGTATTTTTTCCATTATAAGTTTGTTCCTCAAGAACATCTGTTGTATGCATTTCTTCACTTCCAACTTGGCTGCAACAGCTTCAGGAGGTGCAAGAAATTTGGCCAGTGTAAACTTCAGTACACTGTCAGGCGCCAGTAAGAAGGCTGTGATTTCAGATAAAAGGACTGGACAGACAAATGCATTCACTGCAGCACAAGAATTAAAACATCATTCATGTTAGGAGAGTCTATTTTTCTCTCATGGCACCCTGATGTTAGAGCAGACAGGATGTCCAATGTTCTATGTTTCCATCCATAGCTGTGATGGCGACAAGGCAAGACCTTGGAGAGTATGACATCCTAAAGATCACATGGGAAGGGGCAGAGCTGGGACTGAAAACCTGTTCCTAAGCACTCAGTCAGTTTTCCTTTTTTAAAGGCCCACCCACTACTTTCCCAGGCTTCTCTGCTTTACTGAATTTTTTTTTGTAGACGTGAAAAATATTACATTTTCTCTGCCAATTGAGTGATACTTATTAGTCTGCGATATTGTTGAAGAGGAGATTTGGTGAAACCCACTTTGAAGTGAATGGTAGAGTCACAATCTTACCAGATATCATAGAAGTGAGGAGAAATCTAGCAAAGAAGATGGAAAATTATAAAATCATGGAAGGTGATATTTTGAGAACAAGTTGTAGGTTTGAGGATTATGCCCTTGGATGCACAGAGCTAAAAGGTAAAGTGAATTTAAAATGCCAATCAGTTTGAACACATATCAGTAGTTTACACAGGAATTTGTGATTGGTTGCTTCATTTATATTGGCCTTGAGGAATGTCAGCATGCTTAGAGATGCTGAGAGGATCTATCTGGGGCTCATTTCTGATTTCACTGAGAATTATGCAGACACCTGGAGTCACCATTTTATCTGGTCTGGATTCCCCATTGTCCCAAGTCATTCACAAACAAAACGTACCCAGAAAGTGCTCTGCAAGGCTCCATGTGACCCTTGACTAAACAACATCTCACTAGGGGGAATTTGGAGAGAGTAAGATCAGAGACAACAAAGGGAGAGAAGAGGAGGTACAGAAAGTAAGAAGAAAAGGAAAACTTTTTTTTTAGTACTGAGAGAGACAGGAAAGCACACAAGGAAGTATGGCAAGAATAACTAGAAGCCGGGCTCGGTGGCTCAGCCTGTAATCCCACACCTTTGGGAGGCTGAGGTGAGTGGATTGCCTGAACCCGTGGGTTTGAGACCCACCTGGGCAACTTGGCGAGACCTCATCTCTACAATAAATCAAAAATTAGCTGGGCATGGTAGCATGCACCTGTAGTTCCAGCTACTTGGAAGGCTGAGGTGGAAAGGATCGCCAGAGCCCAGCAGTTCAAGGTTGCAGTGGCCAGGAGTGGCCACTGCACTCCAGTCTGGGTGACAGAGTGAGACTCCAACTCAAAAAAAAAAAAAAAAAGAATGACTAGAAAGAGCTATAGAAAATAAAATTTGTAATGATAACAATTGTACTAGTGCTACCATCATGACTGGTAGGACCCCTGGAAAATTACAATATGTAAGACATAGACTGAGTGCTGCACAGATTCAGAGAGCACTGTGTCTTCTTGGACTTGGAGCACTCCAAGGATCCTTCCAGCTGCAACATTTTATGAGGCTTAACTTATGACTCAAGAAACTGTGAGCCTCCCTCCTGTTCAACATAGTGTTAAAAGTCCTAGCTATTGGCAGTAGTGGAAAATGGCCAGCAGGGAGGGGGTGGGATTGGCAGTTGAGGGAAACTGCCAGGGGAGAGAGAGGCACACCTCATCAACAAGAGTACCTTCATAATGAACATTTGTATACCTCATCCTGAATTGTACCCCAAATCTTTAAAATAAAATAAAAAAAGAAAATCCTAGCTAGAGAAATAAGACAAGAGAAGGAAATTGGGGTATTCAAATAGGAAAAGAGAAAATTATGCTATCTCTCTTTGCTGACTATATGATCCTATACCTTGAAAACTCAAGGGAATCTGCCAAAAACCTTCTTGCACTGATAAAAGACTTTGTCAAGGTCTCAGTGTACAAATCAACATGTAACAGATAGTCACATTTTAATACACCAACAACAAACAGGCAGAAAACCAAATAAAAAGCACAATCCTATTCACGATAGCCACAAAAAAAAAAGATAGAAAGAAAGAAAGAAAGAAAGACCTTGACATCTTCCTAACCAAAGAAGTGAAAGACCTTTACAACAAAAATTACAAAACACTGCTCAAAGAAATCAAAGAAGACGCAAACAAATGGAAAAATATTACATGCTCTTGGGTTGGAAGAATCAACATTGTTAAGAGGTCCATCCTACCCAAGGCAACCTACAGATTCAACACAGTACCCGTTAAATTACCAACATCATTCTTCTCAGACCTGGAAATAACAATACAGAAGTTCATATGGAAACATAAATGACCTCGAATAGCCAAAACAATCCTCAGCAAAAGAAACAAAGTGGAAAGTATCATACTTCCAGACTTTAAACTTTATTATAAGGCTACAATAATGAAAACAGTCTGGTATTAGTACAATAATAGACATATAGACCAATGAAACAGGACGGAGATTCTAGGAGAAAAACCTCAATTTCTCAACCAACTCATCTTTGACAAAACCTCCACCAGCAACCACTAGGGAGAGGAGAGCCTATTTAGTGCTGGGAAAACTGGCTGACCACATGCAGAAGATTAAGACAAGACTCCTACCTATCACCATACACAACAATCAACTCTAAGTGGATCAAAGACCTAAACATAAAACCCCAAACTATAAGAATTGTAGAAAACGCAGGAGATAACCTTATGCACATTGGAATAGGCAACTAATTCCTGATCAAAACCCCCAAAGCCCCTGCCATGAGAGATCGGGTAGGCAAATGCGACCTCATCAAACTGAAAATCTTCTGCCAAAGCAAAAGAAACCATCAGGAGAGTGGGGAGACAGCCCATAGAATGAGAAAAATATTTCCAACTATATATTTGACAAAGGCCTAACATCCAGGGTCTACAAGGAATTCAAACATACCGAAAGGAAAAAACAAACAGCCCTATTACAAAGTGGGCAAAACATTTGAATAGATGCTTCTGAAAAGAAAATATAGGAACAGCCAACAGATACATGAAATAGTGCTCATCCTCACTAATTTTCAGAGAAATGTAAAACCACACTAAGATACCACCTAACTCCAGTCAGAATGGTCATCATCAATAACTCAAAAAACAATAAAAGCTGGAGAGGATACATAGAAAAGGGAGCACTTCTACATTGCTGGTGGAGTGTAAACTAGTACAACTTCTACGGAAAACAGTCGACCCAGCAATCTGTCTTCTGATATACCAAGAGGAACTCAAATCATTCTACAAAAAAAAGATAACTGCGTGAACATGTTTATTGCAGCACTATTCACAATAGAAAAAACATGGAACCAACTGTCCTGCCCATCAAAAGTGGACTGAATTTTAAAAATGTGACACATAT
Organism: Carlito syrichta; assembly: GCF_000164805.1. NCBI lineage: Eukaryota > Metazoa > Chordata > Mammalia > Primates > Tarsiidae > Carlito > Carlito syrichta. The sequence goes on along the minus strand of NW_007157812.1, from coordinate 181,744 downwards.
GCATGATAGAATATTACACAACCATAAAGAGGGAAAAAATTATGAACTTCACAGCAACTTGGATGGATTTAAAGTCTGTCATGCTCATTGATCTATCACCAAAACAAATAATTGAGTACCACATGTTCTCACTCATAAGCAGACCCTGAACATTTATCACAATACTTCAAGAAAGGGATTGGCAGTAGTGAGACACTGCCAAGGGGTGGGGGGGGTACACATAACATCAATAAGGGTACCTGATCCTAAACCAAATGACGTGAGGACCAATGAGAGGTACAATTCACCTGTACATTGACCACTTACGTACCTAACCTGAATTATACCCCTCATCTATAAAATAAAATAATAATAGTAATATTTTATTTTATTTTAATAAAGAAACTGAGCTCACATGGTATTTAAAGGCTCTGAGGAAGATAATGTCTCATAACCACAGTGATAAGGTATATCTATGGCTAGATTCTTGAACACTCAATCTCACTCCACTCTGTTGGGAGCCAGCCATGGAGGCCTGCCTGCTGACAAATTCCAGGGGGCTGAAGACCCTGGGTCACAAAGCAAACCTGGGCAGCTGAAACCCTTGCTTCTTCTACTTTTGTTATTAATTCAGTTGAAAAGTTCTGCACAGTCTGAAGATGGAAAAAAAAAATTCCACTCACACCAGTCACTACCCCTTGCAAAAAGGCAAGAGGGGAATTAATGAGAAAATTATCTTCCCTTCATTTGAACTCCTCTCTAGGTTTCCACATCTCTGGCCTCCTGGTATTAGACCACACAATCACTTGATTAAACATTGTAGTTGGGAAAATTGTGAAAGATCAGAAGGTGCTCGATTTAATGTTTGTCAGGGAACTCACTGGCCTTGCCAGGGAATTATAGTAAGAGATTTTAAATGTCATGTGCAGGTAGATAATCACTTGCAAGATTTTATTCATTCTGATTGGCAATGAATTGGAGAAATTTGAGAAGCTACAGTTTGTATTCTTAGGAAGAGTGCCAATGCAAACATTACATTTACTTAAGTTCTACATGTGGTATATTATGCTTAGGAGATTAGCAATCACATAAATGTTATAGGACTTCATGTTATTCAGACTAAGTTTTTAACATAGAATTAAGAGCATAAAGTTAAGATTATGGAATTTTAAGCATAAGAAAATACAAAGCAGGCTTCATGATATGAGTGTGTTACGTTAATCATTAGCAATGAGTTAATAGGCTTTAAGGATAGAAAATAATTATAGAAAAGGCTTAAGACACATGTTCTTTGTTAAGAATAAATAACCATTGTAGGATAACCTTGAAAAAGGAGTTGGAATATACAAAGTGGTCAAGAAAATAGATAACAGCTAAAAATTAAGGGAACAAAGTAGGAGTTATGCTTAAGGGCAAAATGGGATGCTCTGTAGACCACAAGACAGTGATATCTTTAAAAAAGATATCTGTACATGAGGGAATTCATGTCAGAGCGTCTTTATGAAAAACATCATGTATGAGTTACTTGCTCTGTTCTTTGTCTTAAGCAAGGTTACTAATTGTGTGTGATGTCAAGAATTGTCAAAGACTACTTCTTAGTAAAAAAGTATATAATCTGGACGTGAACCAACAATAAACGGCATCTGTCCTGCTCACAACAGAGTCAGGTGTCCGAGTGTTTCTCTCTTTCGCCGACTCCGTCTCTCCTTCAGGAAATCCTGACCTGCTGGAGCTGGACTCCGGCACCACTCTATGGCCTCTCCTGGTGGAAGCTCTAAGCACCAGTAAGAGGAAGAGGCTCAGAGATGGTGAGCACCTTGCCCAAGGTCAAAGAACTGGGAAGAGGCTTCAATGAAGATTCACCCATACCTGGCATTAAATTATGCTGCATCTGAATGCAGATTGCAGTCAAGATATGAAACCCAGGCAGTAGAATCCCTGAGATTTTTCTGTGATTATTTTCTGTGAAAGTTGTGAGGTGTTGGAAAGTTGATGTAATGAGTCCTGGGCTCTTGAGGGGCTAATTCAACAAGCACAGAAAATGTTTGGGGTTTGAGATTGTTCCAGATCCAAATGCAGATTGTACTTACCAGGGCTGGTACTGGATTGATGACTAAGGATACTCACCTGTGTAGTTGCAAAGGACCAGAGTGACCAGCAGGAGAGACACCGACGGCCTCATAGTGCTTTGTTTTGCTTTGCACTCTCAGCTGTAGCAACAGTGAGCAATTTGACTGGACCATAAGAGCCTGTGAGTTGTGGAGCCCAGGGCTATTTGTTCCTATGAGCCTGGCAGGTCCTGCCCACAAGGCACGTGGCAGTCGCAAGGCCTGGCTTCCAGTTCTCACTTTCTTCAGTGTCACGTCTCCACCCCTTTCTTGTGTCCTATACATGGCAGAGTACAGGAGACCTGCCCTGTGGGAACTCTGCTCTGTGCTCCAGGTGAGCCTTCAAGGAGGCTCTGGAATTGTTTCCTGGACTCTTAGTTAGACTTCTGAGATTTTGACATTTATATCTTTTCTCTGCACCAGTGAAAAAGCACAAAGGATTCTGACCCTGGGACTTGGGAAGCTGAGTGTTGAACTTTGGTTATGGGATAACAGGCTCATAAAAAGACCACGTTATGACTCCTCTTTGTTTATCTGACAACCGACCACACATGTTTCAGTTGCACATTGATCAAGTCTAAACAATAACTTATCTCTGCCTGGCCCCTTCCTTCACCACTGTCTTCACCACACAGGTAACTTGAAGCATTGTGAATACATCCAACCTTTGGAGAATTTCTTTAGGAAAAGTAACTGCTGCACCTGGTCTCTAGCCTATCTCATTCTGTGGCCATGTCCTTGTTTATGGGTTTAATAGTCAACCTGGCGGGTGATTAACTTTTCTGTCCATAAGAGCAAGGCTATCATGATAACTAGTCACACACCTCTCGTCTTAGCACTGATATGATGTTTCAGTGACACTGACTCTTTTTTCGAAGGAGTTTGTGGGATATCAGAAGCCAATCATGCATCAGTGATATTGAGATTTTTTCTGCTCTGTTGCTCCAAGTAGGAAAGATAATGGAAATGAAAAGACAGTTGAACAAATGGGTCCTTACTTCCCCATTTTCCCTATGGGCTCATGTGTTCCATTCCAAACCTAGCCTTGTGACCCAGGCCAATTCCATTTTTAATGGACAGTGAAGGCAGCTCACAACATCAAAAAAAAAAAAAAAAAATCAAAGGGAGAGAACATGTTCTTGAGTGATGAAAGCTTTTAAAGAGTCATTTCAAGGTCCTAATATCTGGTAGACTTTGACCACATAAGTACCTATCATGTGGTCACTGTGGTTCTTGTTCCCACCTCTCCTTCAACATAAAGGACTTCCAGAAGGAGAACTTCCCTGCAGCAATGTAGGCCAGCCAGGCCCTCACACTCTTATTGAATATCCTACAGTCCACTAGGTGTGTTAGTTCATCCATGACATACGTGCATATCTTTGTAAGTCGACCCTGCATGTGAACAGGACATACAAGAACAGTGAGCCACAATGATATGGAAGGTATCATCCCATCATGGTGGTTTGGGATCTCTGCAAAAACAGGTTCCACTTAGGATGAGTTTCTTTACCTTGTCCTCGAGAGGAAAACAGTCACCCTGTGACAGCCACAACAGGTAGAACTAAGTATTTTATGATTTCTGGAAGAACAGCACGAATGTTCAGAACAAATAACCTCAGGATATGTGAGATGAACCAGGAAACTGATGGGCTAATCTTGACTGTGGGTTTCTAGAGATCGTTTACTTGGCTGAACTTGATATTTACTCACCAGAAAGATCTTTCATCTCCAACAGTCCTTTGCAGTGAAGTCAATAATAAAAACATGTTGTACATTTTGCTATGTTCCCTTATTAATCCCTTAAGCATCTACTACTTTGCATACACCTAGACTTAGCATCTTCCTGAAATCTCTCTGACTGCAAATAGGCCACCCTTTGTTCAGTAAGGCACAACATTTCATGAGTATTTTTTATCCTATGATGACCTAGTACCTCACTTTTGCTCCCTGAGCCTTGTGTGGTGGTGAGCTCATATATTTGTTATACTAATTGCGTTTGTTTATTATACAGTAGGCAACAAACTTACCAGTTATTAACTCTTCGATAGATCTGACAAATAGCCTCCAACATAGGCTAAGTAATTAAGACTAAGGTTCAAAATTACAATCATGGGTTGCTAGATAGACTTCATATTTGCTTAGCTCTAGATTTGTTCTTTTCTACTTATCTCCCATTTGGTTAAAAAAAAAAGGCTTTCATGTTCCTAATATCAGACCCTCTCACCGATGGTTACTTGTGGGTTTTCCAGTGAAGGGCATTGCTGGAAGACTGAGGGGAGAGGAGGCAGAAGTCACGTATCTCTGCTTCTGACATCGCCTCTTGCAATGATGTGGCATCAGATTCTGCAACTCCAAAGCCCAGCAGGGCAGTGTGCCTCATGATGACTGTCAATTGCTTGGGTGGCTCAGGTCCAGCAAGAGTAGCCTAACCTTCACCTGAGGTCATGTGATTCTGGGTAATGTCATATTTCTTGTTCACCTCCAACACTTGGGGTGGTTTGAACTTCCTGCTATTACCAATTCCTGCATTAAACTTTCTCTGCTCAATTTATCTATAATGTTTATCACTTTCATAACTGGACACTAACAATAAACACTAGAAAAGATTACATATGTAGCTGAAATGACACATACACGGCAATGTGTGGCTTGTAGAGTGACAAAGGGAAGAGAGAAGTCCCATCATGAGTAGATAATGTGTCACATTCACAGCCAGTTAGAGAAAACATTAATGTGGCAACAAACCCAAGGTTCTACATTTTCTAGGTAAATACTATGACATCTTCAAATGTATGTGATCAGCAGCCTTTACCAATAGTTCAGGTATTTTGTTAACATAGGCTTCACATAATGTTCTGTGAAGCCGTATCATTTCAACCTAATCACCTGACCTGTGGCTTCATGTACCTAAAGAAAACAAGTTGCCCAATTTTTTCTTCTTTCTCAGGTTGTAAAAAGCCCCGTGTTGAGAAAGGACAGAGGGAACTGTGATGAACTAGTTGCCCCCAATTACTTGTGTATTTCTATTCTCATCTTTTCCTGTGCAGAGTTTCAATCATTATCCACATCCTGCCTCAAACCACATTTTCTCTTTTCCACAAAACACTCCTTGATCTAAGGTTTCCTTCTACAGCACACATTTGGATTTCATTTTTCCCTTTATTTCTCTGTAGATTTCATCCTATCTTCTCTCCATCTGTCAGAAATTCTTAAACACTTCTCATCAGATGCTGTCACTTTCTTGTTTCCTCTACACTAGAGAGTTGACTGTTTTGTATTTTTTTGTTGTTTGAATTTTTTAGATTTGGACAGTCAAAAAAATGGACAGAGAAAGATTCAACTCATCCTTATTCTATGGTCTTGATCTAATCTCTGGGAATAAGTTTTATTTGTTGATTTTCATCCTGTTCATGTGCTGTGACAGGTATCTATGATGGGCTTGTGGTGACAAGAGAAATTGTTTCTTTGTTTGTTTTTTAAGCAAGTGTAAATCCCTTTTAATCTCCTTTTGACATTTGCTTCTGTACTTGAGAATGCTGGTCTTTCTAGATTTGTAGTAGCGACAAAGAGGAAGATCATTCCAAGGAAGGAAGTTGTAGCAACACCAGGAAAAGGCCTTATACTATTGGTTGAGGGAGACTAATTTATTAATATAACCCAGTTTAGAATTTGTCAGTTTGTAGAATGCCACTAAAAGAGTAGTCTAATGCTTTCTCATGATCAACAGGAGAGAGAAAGGCAAATCAGTAATATTTCAATATTTCAAGTAATATTTCAAATCTGTGACTATTTTTCCAACTCTGAGTATGTGGACTATGTAAGCTTGGGAGAGCCACTTAAACTTTCTGTTCTCAAAAAATGAAAATTATACTTTGTAAACATAAAATCTTGTACACTAAATAATAATATATGTGTAAAACACTCATCTCTGTGCTTAATTTCAATTATCCTCTTAATGTGAATGTGCAATCTCATTCCTCTCCAAATAGGCACTTTTGAATCATCTTTACTTTCTCTCTAACTTTATTCTTAAAATCTTGCTTCCTGGCTGGGCGTAGTGTCTCAAGCCTGTAATCCCAGCACTTTGGGAGGCCAAGGTGAGAGGATTGCCTGAGCCCACGGTTTCAAGAACAGCCTGGATGACATGATGAGACCTCATCTCTACAACAAATCAAAAAAATTAGCTGGGCGTGGTAAACGTGCCTGTAGTTCCAGCTACTTAAAAGGCTGAGGCGGAAGTTTCGCCTGAGTCCAGTAGTTGGACACTGGGGTGATCATGAGCATGCCACTGCACTGATGACAAAGTGAGACTTCAACTAAACAACAACAACAAAAAAAACCTTCCTATTCTTTTAACACAACAGCTACAGGGTCGTAAATCTACCCTCTTTTTTCTTCCATTTGCTATGGCCAATCCTTCATCTGAACTCTACCCAGATTCTGTCTCATATTTTCGTCAGCCTACTTGCATGTGATTTCTTTCTTTTATTGATTCACAGTAATTGTGCAAATTTGGAGAAATATAAGTGATATTGTGATACATGCATATAATGCATAATGATCAGTTCAGGGTAATTAGAGTACCCACCACCTCAAAGATTTTTCATTTATTTGTGTTGAAAACAAATCTTCTCTAGTTTTTTTGAAATATGCAAAAAATTATTAGTAACTATAGTCACTCTCCTGTACTATTGAACCCTAGAATATAATCCTTTAATTTAACTGTACTTTGTACCCATTAAGCAGCCATTCTTCATCCATCCCCTTTCCCAGTCTCTGGTAACCATCATTCTACTCTCTACCTCCATTGTAACTTTAGCGTATCAGTGAGAGCATGAGATATTTGTCTTTCTTTGCCTTTTTTGCTCATGATTCCTTATCTTTTTTGCATGAGTGTGAAGTCTGAGAAGGTAACTCCTATAACTTGTATATTTCATGTGAATGCAGAGCCCCTTTTTATCAAGGAAAGAAAAGCTGGTCAGTTGTTTTAAAGTCATAGAACCCATTGAAACTATCATTTTATGATTTGCAAGGGAGGGACAAAATTCCAGTCAAAAAAACTTGTATCTATGCAGATAGAGATGTCACAGTGAAATAGGGAAAGACTAACATAAGCCATTTTAGACTGTCTGGGGACCTCTGACCTCTCTGTTCATGTATCCATGTGAGATAGAATAATTTGAAACACTGAAAAGATCACATAGGAAGAACAAGTATACAGCTATCAAGAGTAACTCTGCTAAAAAGTGGAGTATGTCCACCAACTATGTTCTTTAAAAATTTAATTTAATCTGCACAGCATTCTTAAGTTTCTTGAGTTTGGATTTTGAGCAACCATCAGCTGAACCTGAGCTTGGTTACAGACAGACAGGATGTATCTTGTGGGTTGAGACAATATTGCAGAAGTTTGGAAAGAAAGTTGGGTGAGTGGTAGGGGGTGATAGCCAGCTGTTTGTGGACTAGAAACCTTGAGTTTTTTGGCATTGGTCAATAAGAATTTATCAGAAATTCCTAGAAGGCTGCCATCTGTAGCCCAGTCACCAGTTGTAAAGGAGACTTTTGTGAGTACCATAGAACATGACATGGCAATTGTTACCACAAAGTACAGAATTCTGTTACACTCCTTGTGCACTGACCTTCATTTGAGTTGGATTAATCTGAGAACAGAAATGATCATCTGCACAGATGTATCCACAGGGACATGGCATTAATCTGTTGAATCATCAATACCAGAAAATATTTCTAAACCCATTGCTCATTGGAAGATGAAATGGAACTAGTTGGGGTATATAAATATAGATAATAGTGTGGCCTAAAATAAAACATTAATGACAGGAGATCATAAATTGGTACTTGCAATAAAAAATCATTTAACAAAAAGGAAAACAAAATGTCATCAATGCATGAAAATATCATTAATATGTATGAGTTTCAGGCTGGTAAAAGAAAAACAATTTATTTATTTGTTTATTTTATTTATTTTATTTTTTTTTGAGTTGGAGTCTCACTCTGTCGCCCAGACTGGAGTGCAGTGGCCGCTCCCAGCCACCGCAGCCTCGACCTGCTGGGCTCCAGCGATCCTTCTGCCTCAGCCTTCCAAGTAGCCGGAATTACAGGCATGCGCTACCACGCCCGGCTGATTTTTTTGATTTATTGTAGAGATGAGGTCTCGCTGCCCAGGCGGGTCTCAAACCTGCGGGCTCAGGCAATCCACTCACCTCAGCCTTCCAAAGGCGTGGGATTACAGGCTGAGCCACCGATCCTGGCTCATTTATTTATTTTTTTATAATCAATATTTTTATTATGATATTGTGGGGTACAGCTAAGGGTTAGGTATACAGATATGCTTTGTTCAGGCACCCTTGTTGATAAGAGGTGTCTCCCCATCTCCAGACAGATATTTACTACCTTTAATCCCATCTCCCTTCCTCCCCATAGTTTCCCACCACTGTCAGTCATTTTCTTATAGTATTACATTAGATGTTCAAGGTCCACTATATGAGAGAGAACATGTGATACTCAGATCTTCGTTTCTGTGAGAGGTCACTCAGTATTATAGACTCTAGTTCCATCCGGGTTGCTGTGAAATTCATGATTTTGTTCTTTTTTATGGCTGCATAGTATTCCATCGTGTATATGTACCACATTTTAAAAATCCAGTCCTCTTTTGATGGACAGCATGGTTGCTTCCAGGAAGAAAAACAATTTAGAACATCCTAGTCAGTGCAACAGAAGAAACAAAGGCAGGGAGAAAACAAAGAAAAAGCATGACTAATGTCACCTTGAACTCCTGTTCACTGCAGAATAGAAAAATGGAGCAAGCATCTTGCTGAAGACGAGAGAAAATCTGGAGAAAATGCAGGGAGGGCTGTCAAAAACACAAAGCATATCTTGGTCTAGATCTAAGCAGGACACAGGAATAAGGAGGTGATCATCACATTTGGGGCAGGTTGTCCTCTGATGGCAGTTGGCAATCCTGCTGGTAGGGTGACAGCCATCTAGTTCACATGGACGGAATTCAACATCTTCCCATGAACCCTTCAATTCTAAACTCTTCACTTTGACTAGAGAGACACCTAAGAATAAAAATGAACAAAAAGACAGACTCTTGGAAAGGTCTGTAGGTCAGTGCAAATAGGATGGAAGAGAGTACAGTGCTTCAGGTAGTTTGATGCATCCATTGTTATCTCTAAGAAGAAAATTTAAATGGAGGAAGATGATGTTATCCTACTCCTCATAACAAGAGAATAATAGTATGCTTCACAGAGTCTAATCCTCTCAACAAACCAGAGGACATTCAGGAAGATAAAGAGCATTGTCTCGGAATTTTGTCAGCAGGAGGCCAGAGTAGAGAAGGGTTTAGCCGGTGTCCCTGCCAGTCCCAGACCTTCTAGCCCAGTGCTGGACACATGCTTTAACAAGGATTTTAACTAGTATTTAATGACCCATCTGTTATTTAGTAGTAGGGTGTTTAATTTGCACTTGACTGGAGATTGTTTTGTTTTCTGTACTTGATTTTTGTTTTGACTCAATTGTGGTCACAGAAAATGGTTTGTATAATCTCAATTACTTTAAACTCATTAAGGTGTGACCCCAGCTAGTTGGAGTACTGGGCCTGCACAGTCTCATTCTGTGATTCATCGACAACCACATATAACTCCTGAAGCTGGGGTGCAGCCCTGTTCCTCACACTGTCTGCTCTACTGGAGCTCCCTGCACAGTCAGTGCTGGGTCTGTAGCCACCCACAACCCGTGTCCTTCCCGTGGAGCACCCCTCTAGGAGTCGGTCTCCACTCTTCTCACCCAGTCCTGCCTCAAGCATCAGGATCCGTCTGAGGCCATGGATTCACTGGAAACTTCTCAGTGGAAAATATGCTCCCGTCACATGAGATCTTGAAGTGTTTTTCCCATCAGCCAGGACTGCACTTTTTTTTCCTCTTTTAATTTTTATTTAAAATTGTGGGATACAATTCAGGGCTAGCGATACAAATATTCACGGTGCAGGTACCCTTATCAATGAGGTGTGCCCCACCCCTTCCCCAGGCAGATATAGACTACTGTCAATCAATCCCACCTCCCCAGCCCTCCGACTGCACATTTTTTTAGTGGTCAGTTTTCCATTCTTGGCTCCTCCCCCATGGTTGGCAAAAGTCACCCTGGATGGTTCTTCTAAGCAAATTGGAACTGCATCTGCTTTCCCAGAATAGCCACCTTGGAGCCCTGGGCCCCTCACAGGAACCAGACACTGGATGACAGGGTTGATGTTTCCAGTGGTTTTCAGGAGTGGGTGTGGGCACTTCATGCGACCTGTGTCATACTTTCTCATCACTCTCAGGCTTGCTTAAGATCCCTTCTTGGGAAAGCTTATTCAGTTGGAGATTTCAGGAGTTGTAGGGTGTGTTGCCTTCCTTGTGGTAGGGTGTCCTTTCAACTGCATGGATGTGACATGCTCGGCCACAGATTTACTCGCCAGAACAAACCTGTTTTTAGTATCCAGATGCTCCCTGCATGGCATGGGCATTATGGAGTTGCCCCTTCCCTTGGAGCTAGTTTCTCCTTTAGAAAGTATATGGCCACCAAACAAAGGGACCAGGATCTTCTTTGAACAGATTCACATTTTCTGCATACACGTGCACTCATCTTCCAATTCCTAGCTCAGAATCCCTTCTCTCTTTTTCTCTCCTTTTCAGAATCTTCAGCAAAACTGGGTGGTCAGTGGTTAGGAGCAGGTTTTATGGCCAGGGCTGCCTTATGAGTTTTTAAAGCAGAGGTTTTATTGCCTACACTTCTCCATTAAAAACATATTATATATATATAATCATGATATTTGACAACTGCATTGATAAGATGGTGTGTATAATCCAACATGGGTATATTGAGATATATATAACAAAATATAACATTTGCAAGCATCCCCCAAAATATTGTAAGCCTGGATGCCTTTCCTGATGGAAGAGATGACCCTGGTCGGAACTGCATTGTCCTGAGATATAGACAGAGTCTTTCAGGGTGAGAAGATAGGCCAGGAAAGAGAGACGTGCTCATGGGGTGAAGAAAAGGCAACAATATACCATATACCATCCATATACCATCACTCATAAGTGGACCTTGAACAATTGTAATACTATAAGAAAGGGATTGGCAGTAGTGGAAAACTTTCAGCGGAGAGGGGTGGCATTGGCAGCTGAGGGAAACTGCCAGGGAGGGAGGGGCACACCTCATCAACAAGGGTACCTGCATGATCAACGTTTGTATACCTAACCCTGAATTGTATCCCACATCTTTATAATATAAATAAATAAATAAATAACAACAACAACAACCCAAAGAAATTGAACCATGCACCTTATGGGTCATAATTAGGTCTTTCTTTGAAATAATCACCTATTTGTAAGAAATAAGAAGGTAAAGGGAATCTAAAATTGTGAATTTTTACCTAAAAAATAAGAATAAAAAGTGGAGGAAAAAAGAATAAAACATAATCTCTTTGACTTAGAAATATGGAAAATGAACATAATTCATTTTACTTATAAAGAATGCAAATAACTAATACGTTGATAAAAATTCATCCATTCTGACAGTTGAATAAATTACAATTCAAACAGTGAAAAAAAAAGAAAAGGCAACAATAATTTCCCCTGGTAGTATAATAGGAAACCTTGCAATTGGGACATATAAAGGCCTCAGGTTCAGTGTAGAAATGGCCTCCTATGCTGAATTCCCACACACCACACATGTTTCTTCAACTTTCATTGCCTTTGCAGCTCCATCTGGAGAAGGAGCAAGTGGACCCCATTCCCACTACAGGGACAGGACTAGGGGAACTTGTACAATTTAAGAGGGTGTTAGAATATTCAGAAGTTGACTTCTCTGGTAAGGAAGATGCGAAAGTATTTCATTTTTTGGAGGCTATTGTGAATAGGATTATGCTTTTTATTTGTATTTCTGTTTGTTTATTGTTGGTGTATAGGAATGCAACTGTCTTTTGTACTTTGCCAAAGTCTTTTATGTGCAAGGAGGTTTTTGACAGATTCTCTTGAGTTTTCGAGGTGTAGAATCACATTGTCTGCAAAGAGGGATAACTTTACTTCCTCTTTCCCTATTTGGATACCCCTGATTTTATGCTCTTGTATGATTGCTCTAACTTGGCCTGCCAATACTATGTTGAACAGGAGGGATGAAAGTGGGCACCCTTGTCTTGTTCCGGTTTTCAGAGGAAATGGTTTCGATTTCTGTCTGTTTAGCAGTATGCTGACTGTGGGTTCCTCATAGATGGCTCTTACTATTTTGAGGTAAGTTCCATCTATTCCTAGATGTTCAAGGGCTATTATCAAGGAAAAAGCTTTATCTACATCTAATGATATAATCATGTGGTTTTTGTCTTTACATCTGTTGATGTATTTAATTATGTTTATGATCTTGCGGATGTTGACCAGGGCTTTTTTTTGTAGGTAGTTTTCTTTTTTTTTTTTTGAGTTGGAGCCTCACTCCTTCACCCAGGCTGGAGTGCAGTGGCATGCTCACAGCCACTCCGGTGATGAGCTGCTGAGCTCCAGCAATCCTTCTGCCTCAGCCTTCTAAGTAGCCAGAACTACAGGCACATGCTACCACACCCAGCTAATTTTTAAAATTTATTGTAGAGACAAGATCTCACCAAGATGCCCGGGCTAGTTACGAACCCACAGGCTCAGGCAATCCATTCACCTCAGCCTCCCAAATTGAAGGAATTACAGGCTGAGCCACCAAGTCTGGCCTATAGTAGTTTTCTTGTGACATAGTCAATTTTCTGGGTTATTATTGGTCTATTTAGGGTCTCGATTTCTTCTTGTTTTAACCTGGGGAGGTTGTGTGATGTCAAAAAGTTCTCCATTTCATTTAGGTTTTCGAGTTTGCTTCCATACAGATGTACATAGTAATCTCTGATAATCTTTTGTACTTCTTCAGGGTCAGTTATGACTTGATCTTTTGCATTTCTGATTGTGTTTATTTGGGCTTTTTCTCTCTTTTTTCTTGGTCAGTCTAGCTAGGGGGCCCACCAATCTTGTTTATCCTTTAAAAAACCAGCTTTTTGTTTCATTGATTTTTTTTTGTATTTATATATATATATATATATATATATATATATATATATATATATATATATTTGTATTATATTTTTGTCTTCTGTGTCCCAAATTTGGGCTTTTATTTTAGTGATCTGGATTCTTCTGCTGAATTTAGGATTTTTGTGGTCTTGCTTTTGCAGCTTCCTTAGGTGATTTGTTAAGCTGTTAACTTGTGATCTTTCTGTTTTCTTCATGTGTGTTCATAGAGATATGAATTCCCATCTTAGGACTGTTTTCATGGCATCCCAGAGATCTCAGTAAGATGTTTCTTCATCTTCATTTGCTTCCAGGTATCTTTTAATCTCTGTTTTGAATTCTGTGTTGACCCAGGAGTTGTTTAGCATCATAGTGTTTAGTGTTCAAGTCTTTGTGGGTTTGAAGGGAACTTTGTTGGTGTTGATATTTATTTTTATTCCATTGTGGTCTGAGAAGGTGCATGGCAGAATTTCAATCTTGTGGAATTTGTTTATGCTTGATTTATGGTCGAGGATGTGGCTGATCTTAGAGTATGTTCCATGTGGTGATGAGTAGAATGTATATTCCATGATTCTTGAGTGGAGTATTCTGTAGTTACCAATTAAGTCCATTTGGTCAAACGTCACATTGAGGTTCCAGATCTCCTTGTTGATTTTTTTTCTTGATGATCTGTCTAGGGTTGTTAGTGGGGTATTTAAGATCCCAGCTATACAATTCCATTCACAATAGCCACAAAAAAGTGAAATACCTTGGCATCTTCCTAACCAGGGACATGAAAGACCTTTACAATGAAAACTACAAAACACTGCTCAAAGAAATCAAAGAAGACACAAACAAGTGGAAAAATATCCCATGCTCATGGATTGGAAGAATCAACATTGTGAAGATGTCCATCCTACCTAAGACAATCTACAGATTTAATGCAATACCCATCAAATTATGAGCTACATTCTTCTCAGACCTAGAAAAACAACACAGGAATTCATATGGAAACACAAATGACCAAGAATAGCCAGAACAATACTCAGCAAAAAAACCAAAGCAGGTCGTATCACATTACCAGACTTCAAACTTTACTATAAAGCTACAATAATCAAAACAGCTTGGTATTGGTAAAGGAACAGGCATATAGACCAATGGAATAGAATTGAGATTCCAGAAGCTAAACCTCAATTTCTCAACCAACTCATCTTCGACAAGGCCTCCACCACCTACCACTGGGGAGAGGAGAACCTATTCAGTAAATGGTGCTGGGAAAACTGGCTGACCACATGCAGAAGACTCAGACAAGACTCCTGTCTATCCCAATACATAAAAATTAACTCTAAATGGATTAGAGACCTAAATGTAAAACCTCAAACCATAAGAACCTTAGAAAATGCAAGACAAACCCTTATGGAAATTGGAACTGGCATCCAGTTCCTGAACAAAACCTGAAACCCACAGGTCATAAGAAATAAGATAGACAAGTGGGACCTCATTAAACTGACAAGCTACTGCAAAACCAAAGAAACCATCAAGAGAGCAGGGAGACAGCCTACAGACTGGGAAAATGTATTTGCCAACTCCAGGTCCGACAAAGACTTAACATCTTGGATCTACAAGGAACTCAAAGGTGCTGAAAAGAAAAAAAACAAACAACCCCCTTATAAAGTGGGCAAAAGACACGAACAGACACTTCTCAAAGGAAGACATCTGAGCAGCCAACGGACACATGAAGAAATGTTCAACCTCACTAATCATCAAGGAAATGCAAATCAAAACCACACTGAGATACCACCTAACTCCAGTCAGAATGGCTATTATCAATAACTCAAAAAATAACAGCTGCTGGAGAGGGTGTGGTGAAAAGGGAATGCTTCTACATTGTTGGGGGGAGTGCAAACTAGTGCAACCTCTGTGGAAAGCAGTGTGGCAATTCCTAAAAGCTCTAAATATCGACTTTCCATATGACCCTGCAATCCCCCTACTGGGAATATATCCTGAAGAACTCAAATCACTCTATCAAAAAGATACCTGCACACGAATGTCTGTTGAA
>NW_007157812.1:100983-166518 GCF_000164805.1 Carlito syrichta | reverse complement strand
TACATATACATGATGGAATACTATGCAGTCATAAAAAAGAACAAAATCATGAATTTCACAGCAACCTGGATGGAACTAGAGTCTATAGTACTGAGTGATCTCTCACAGAAACAAAGATCTGAATATCACATGTTTTCACTCATATAGTGGACCTTGAACATCTACCTTTTCAATACTATAAGAAAAGGACTGACAGTGGTGGGAAACTATGGGGGGTAGGGAGGGGAAGGGAAGTGGGGCTAATGGTAGTCAATATCTGTCTGGGTATGGGAAGACACTCCTTATTAACAAGGGTGCCTGGATGATGCATATTTGTATACCTAACCCTTAACTGTACTCCACAATTTTATAATAAAAAATATGTTTTTTTAGCCGGGCTTGGTGGCTCAGCCTGTAATCCCGCGCCTTTGGGAGGCTGAGGTGAGTGGATTGCCTGAGCTTGCGGGTTCGAGACCCGCCTGGGCAGCGAGACCTCATCTCTACAATAAATCAAAAACTCGGCCGGGCGTGGTAGCGCATGCCTGTAATTCTGGCTACTCGGAAGGTGGAGGCGGAAGGATCGCCGGAGCCCAGCAGGTGAGGCTGCGGTGGCCGGAAGCGGCCACTGCACTCCAGTCTGGGCGACAGAGTGAGACTCCAACTCAAAAAAAAAAACAAAAAAAACAAACAAACAAACAAAAATATGTTTTTTTAAAAAAAGATCCCAGTTATGATAATGTTAGAGTCAATATCTTTCTTTAGTTTACCTAGAAGCTGCTTTATGAAAGTTGGTGCTCCTATGTTGGGTGCATATATGTTTAGGATGGATATTTCTTGTTGATGGATTGAACCTTTTATCATTATGTAGTGACCTTCCATGTCTTCTTAAATTTTTGATAGCTCAAAGGGTATTTTGTCTATTATTAAGATCACAACTCCTGCTTTCTTTTGTGTTCCACTTACCTGAAAATTTGTTTTCCATTTTGAGTGTGTGACTGTCTTTTCTGGTGAGGTGAGTCTCTTGGAGACAACATATTATTGCATCATGATATTTTATCCAATTTGGTGTTCTATGTCTTTGCAGTGGTGCGTTTAATCCATTCACATTCAAGCTAGTTATTGAGATGTGAGAGTTTATCCCTGTAATGAAATTCTTGTAGAGTTTGTTGCTGCTGCTGGTTTTTTATTTGTTTATTGTCTTTCTTTTGATTTTTAGGTTGATATATGTGTGTTTTCAATCTTTTTCCTGCATTCTTAGGAATGGCATTGTGATTCTTTTTTTCTTTCATTCTTTCTTCTGTGTTTAATACTTTCTTAGGTGTTTTTTGTAGAGCTGGTCTGGAGGTGGCATAAACTCTTAGGAATTGAATGTCTGGAAAGTATTTTAATTCTCCATCACTGATGAAACTTAGCTTAGCTAGGTAGGTAATTCTTGGTTAAAATTGTTTATCTTTGGGATCTTTGAAGAATGGACTCCAATCTCTCCTAACCTGAAGTGCTTCTGAAGATAAGTCTGTTGCTATTCTGATTGGTCTTCCCTGGTAGGTAGTCTGTCCTTTCTCTCTTGCTGACCTTAGGACTTTTTCTTTTATACCTACTTTGTGTAAGTGAATTACTGTGTGCCTAGGGGTTAGTCTTCCAATTTGATGTCTTGTAGGGGTGCTCCGAATCTCTGGTGTTTGAATGGTCATGTCTCTGATGAGATGAGGGAAGTTTTTTTGGATAATTTCACGGAATGCTTGTTCCAGGATGCCTCAGGGATTCCAATTAATCTTAGGTTTGTCCTCTTGAAATAATCGCTCATCTCTTGGAAGTTTTTCTCTGTCTTTTTAAGTTTCTTTTCTATGTTTTTAACAGTTTAGGTTAGTTCCATATTTTGGTCCTCAAGCTATGAGATTCTTCTGCTTGGTTAATTCTGCTTTCCATGCTTATCAGTTTGCTGCTTATTTCATTCACTGTTTTAGTTATTGCTGTTATCTCAGTTATCAACTCCTTCACTCTTTCCTTAGCTCTCCTCATTTCTATTTATTATGTCTATTAATATCTTGATATCTGGGTTTGTGGTTTGAGACCAGTCATTCTGGGGAATCTTCATTGTTTCAGTTCTGAAGTCTGTATTCTCAGTTGTCCTCACAGAGGTTGTACAAGATCCATATTCTTCTTTTGGCTTTTCTTCATTTGTGTAGATTCTCCCCCCCCCCCACCTTTTTTTAACCTCTTCTTTAACTATGTTGTTCAGTGATGGGGAGATAGCTTTTACTTCTGTTTGTTCAATCTCCTATTCTTCCTTATGCAGATCCTCTGGTTTTGTTCAGTTTTGAAATTGGACTTGTGGTGGGGGTTGTGCTTTTTGCAGTTTTGAGATTTAATTAAGAGGTGAGTTGTGATTCAGAAACAATCTGCAGATTCCAGTATCTGCTGACAAGTGTGTTGGCCTCCTAGAACCCACTTTCCACCACCTTAGAATCTATCCATGCAGTGGGGGGTATGTTTGCCCCTGAAAGCAAAATGAGATGAGAAAAAGGGAAAGAATGGGAAAAGGAAGAAGGGAATGAAAGGGAAATGGAGAGAGAAAAGAAGAAGAGGAAGGAAAACAGACTGGCATACCAACTAATGAATAAACAGCAAAACAAAGACAGAAAAAACAAAAACATATAGACAATTTTATAAACAAATAAACAAACAAAAACCCTTGCTGATGTACTCTCCCTCAAAAATACCCATACACAAACAGAGAATCTAAAAAAAATTAAAATAAGAAAAAAATTAAAATAAAAGAAAGTACAAACACGTAAACAAAAACAGAAAGAGAAAAGGAGAAAAACAAAAATTAAAACAAATAAACAAACAAACAAAAAACTCACTCTGTGGTCGTTTCTGTAATCAGGCCCCCTTCAGTTGCCGCCACTGTGTTAAAGAGTGGCTCTGCTCTCCAGTCCCTCCCCTCTCAGTGTGGGTCTGACACCCTGGACTACTGTGGGAGGAGGGTGGATCAGACTAACCCAACTCATCTGCTGCTGCCACTGCTGTCAAGTCTCACACTCAAATCTAACATGTCTGTACCTATTCCAGCATGGGGGAGGGATATCTGTCTCTCCAAGTCCATTGAGGGGATAGCCTCTGGGTCCCAGGTTGAAGGCTGGGCAGTGCTGGGCAGGGCAATGCAGGTCTCTGCCCAGTCCCAGGACACAGAAGATGGCACTGGTCAGCATCTCCTCACTGGCGGTGGGGCTCCATTCCAGATTTTCATGCTCTGCCTTCTCCACAGTTCCTGCTGCTCATGCCCATTCTGCTGCCACAGGTGATGATGAGGGCCAGGTACCAGGTGGTGAGGAGCAGTTGTTCTCTGCTGTCTCCTCTCTAGAGATCCCCAAGAATGGCAGATGATCCTGCATGCCAGGAGCTCCAATCTCAGGGCTGTGGGGGGTTGCAGTCACCTCTATAGGAGAACCCGAGGTGCATGAACCCGAGTCTCCCCTCAGATGGACTTTCATTCATCCACTGGCACACATTCACTCATGCAGAGAGTCTTTGTGAACACTCGCTTTTGTGGAAAGTCTCACATTCTGACCTGTTCCATCACCATCTTGCCTCCTCCTCCCAGTAGGTGTTTAATAAATAATTTAGCTATTAGCTTCTGGAGGAGAATATGATGCTTTACAAGATTTCACTGCTGATATTCCATGTTTATTACTGTGTCTATTTAGAATGAAGAGCTCATGTTTTCGAATCTTTAGTAAAGACAGAGATCAAATAAACTCTCAACCAGACATCAGGTGACATCCTGGGCACTTACATCAAGTTTGTAATCTCCAGCATGTGGACTCTGGGGTCATGGTGGGAGGAAGCCAGTGTGGAAAGGAGGTGGTTGGAGATTATACCCACCAAGACCCGAATTACCTTAATGTTCCTTTTCCCCCAAAATGATTTTTACCACAATACCTTGTGACCCAAATCCACCTGATTAGATAGGACCAGAAGGCAGATTGGAAGCAGAGCCAGGGTCAAGTGTCAGACCCTGGCTAATTCTTCTTGACCCTTTACCAAAACCCTAAAGTTTACTCAATTTGACTTTTCCCTATAATGTGCATTTGACAATTGATTTGGCTAATTAGATATCTACACCAATATCTTTTTCATTAAGTTCATGTTTTTCTTCATATTAATGCCTCCATTTTCTTAATAACTGGAATAATCCCACAGTTGTGAAGGTTTAGTCCTTAGGTGCATTAGAAGAGTTAGATAGGAGAACTGACATCAAGTGTTCCACTCGAAGGAAGTGAATCTCAACCAGAGCACATCTACTTCCACTTCCCCCAGCCCCATGGACATCAGTCTGGAGATGTTTTTGGTTATCACAGTTAGATGGTAGTAGAGGTGCTATTGGCATCTACTGGTCAGAGGCCTGGGATGCTGCTGAACATCCTACAGTGAGTGCACAAGGCAGCTTCCACAATTAAGAATTATTCACCCTTGAGGGGGTTCTGGGAAGATGACAGCAGAGCCAGTGGGAGTGTGCAAGTCTCTGTGTGAGTGTGTATAAGGACAAATGTGCATGCATGTGTGTGTGTAAGTAGATGTGTGGGTGTCTGAGTTGAGACTTGGGAACAAACAGCCTGGGCTCTCTTCCAACGTTGAAACAAAAAGAAATTGAATCCCTAAACAGACCAATAACAATTCAGGAAACCAACTCGGTCATAAGAAATCTACCTACAAAATAAAGCTCTGGATCAGATGGTTTTCCAGCTGAATACTACAAAACATACAAGGAGTAGCTGATATCAATCCTATAGAAAGTATTTCAGGAAATCGAGAAAGATTGAACTCTCCCCCAACTCATTTTATGAAGCTAACATCACACTGATACTCAAGCCTACCAAAGACCCAACAAGGAAAGAGAATTGCAGGCCAATATCCTTGATGAACATAGACGCAAACAGTCTTAATAAAATCCTATAAATCAGATCCAACAACACAACTCAAGAATCATCCACCATGACCAAGTAGGCTTCATTGCCAAGATGCAGGGTTGGTTCAACATTTGCATAAACATAATTCAATATATAAACAGAAGTAAAAGCAAGAACCACATGATTATATCTTTAGATGCAGAAAAGTTTTTGACAAAACCCAGCATCCCTTCTTGGTAAAAACCATTAAACACCTAGGCACAGAAGCAACATTGCTCAAAACAGCACCATTTCTGATAAACCCACAGCCAACGTACTACTCAATATGCAGAAGTTAGAAGCATTCCTCTGAAAACAGGAAAAAGACAAGGTTGCCCACTCTTATCCCTCTTGTTCTATGTAGTGCTGGAAGCCCTTGCTAGAGCAATCAGGTAAGAGAAGTAAAACTGAAAATCTTTTGTACAGCAAAAGAAACTATCAAGAGAGTGGGGAGATGGCCCACAGAATGGGAAAAATTATTTGCCAATTATGTTTCTTACAAAATCCTAACATCCAAGATCTACAAGAAACTCAAATGAGCCAAAAGGAAAAACACAAAAAACCCTATTGAAAATGGGCTGAGGACATCAATAGACTCTTCTCAATCTAAATAGGAAAAGAGGAAGTCAAGTTATCTCTCTTTGCAGATGATATGATCCTATACCTTGAAAGCCCAAGGGAGTTTATCGAAAACTTCCTCCCATGGATAATTGACTTCGGTCAAGTTAAAGGGTACAAAATTAACATGCAAAAGACAGTGGCATTTCAGACAGTGACACCAGTAACAGTCAGAGAACCAAATAAAAAGCATGATACGATTCACAATAGCCACACACACACAAAAGAAATACCTTGGCATCATCCTAAAGTGAAGAAGAACCTTTACAATGAGAACTACAACACACTGCTCAAAGAAATCAAAGACACAAGCAAATGGAAAAACATTCCATCCTCATGGATTGGAAGAATCAGTATTGTCAAGATGTCCATCCTACCAAAGGCAGTCTACAGATTCAAGGCATCAAATCACCAGTATCATTCTTTTAAGGCCTGGAAATAACAATACAGAAATTCATATGGAAACAAAAAAGAGCACAGGTAGCATAACAATCCTCAGCAAAAAGAGCAAACTGGGAGGTATCAATCTTCCACACTTTAAAGTTTACTATAAGGATACAGTAATCAAAACAGCCTGGTACTGGTACAAGAATAGGCATATATACCAGTAGTACAGGACAGAGATCTGGAAGAAAAAACTCAGTCTCTCAACAAACTCATCTTTGACAAAGCCATCAATAACAACCACTGAGAAGAGGAGACCTTATTTAGCAAATGATGTTGGGAAAACTGATTGACCACATACAGAATAATGAAACCAGACCCCTACCTATCACCATATATAAAAATCAACTCTAAATGCATCAAAGACATAAACGTAAAACCTCAAACTGCAAGAATCTTAGGAGACACCCTTCTGTAAATTGGAGTAGGCAACCAATTATTGATCAAATCTACAAGTGGGACCTCTTAAAACTGAAAAGCTTTTGCACAGCAAAAGAAACCATCAAGAGAGCAGGGAGATGGCCCACAGAATGGGAAAAATTATTTGCCAATTACGTTTCTCACAAAATCCTAACATCCAAGATCTACAAGGAACTCAAATGAGCCAAAAGGAGAAACACATAAAGCCCTATTAAAAATGGGGTGAGGACATAAATAGACTCTTCTCAAAAGAAGGCATCCAAGCAGCCAACAGATACATGAAAAAAATGCCCAGCCTCACTAATCATTTTAGAAATGCAAATCAAAACCAGGCTGAGATAACACCTTACCCCAGAAAGAATGACCATCATTAATAAATAAATAAATAAAATAGATGCTGGTGCAGGTGCAAAGAAAAGAGGATGCTTCTACACTATTGGTGAGAATTCAAACTAGTCCAATATCTACGGAAAATAGTGTGATGGTATCTAAAGGAACTAGAAATTGACCTTTCATTATGATCCAGCAATCCCCCTTCTGGGAATATCCCCGGAGGAACACACATTGTTCAACAAAAAAGACACTTGCACATGCATGTTTATTGGCTCACTCTTTGCAATAGCAAAATTATAAAACCAACCCTACTGCCCATTAAAAGTAGACTGGATAAAGAAAATGTCGTCCATATACACAATGGAATATTATGCAGTCATAAGAAGGACAAAATCATGGACTTCTCAGTAACTTGGACGGAATTGGAGACAATCATTCTTAGCTATCTATCACAGAAACAAAGGACTGAATACCACATGCTCTCCCTCACAAATGGGACCTGAGCATTACTCACAGTAGAACAAGGGAGGAGATGGGCAGTCAGGGGACAATGACAGGGATGGAGGAAGCGTGGGGGGTGGGGCACGTAACAACACAAAGCAAACCTGATCCTAAACCAGGGGAAGTGAGGGCCAGTTGGAGGCCCAAACTTCCCCTACACTACATGACTTATGTACCTGATCCTGACTTGTACCCCACATTGTTATAATAAAATAGAGTTAAAAAAAATGATTCACCCTTGATGTCAGTACTGCCAAGGTTGAGAAACCATGTTCAGGAGAAATAACTAAAAGCATTTGCTCTTCTGACCAGTGATTAGTGCTAGTGAATCTCACACTCAGCACACAGGGAGGGCAGCCCCAAGCCTGGCAAGATGCTGGCAGGAGTGTGAGCATCTTTATCTCTGTAGGGCTAGGCTCACATCCATGCCTGTGCCCAGGCTGTTCCCTCCTCTTGGAGGCCTTCCTTCCTCCCGTGCCGTCATCCTCCTCTTCTGGGTGCTTCATGGTGCAACTCAGCCATCAGCCCTTCCACGGAGCCTTCCTATGTATTTCTTTGAATTTCTTCAGGACTTCAGTTCATCTAATAATATCTCATTTCAGTGATATACATGGTACCTTTGTTCAGTTCTGTGTCTTCTCTTTTCATTCAACATGCTCATTAATTTCTTAAAGAAATTAATAAATTCTTTTATGGAAAGATATCACTTTCCTCCATGGCCTGGTATGGTGTGGATTCTGAGTCACCTGAGAGCATTTGCAACTTTTTAACTTCTTTCTGGCAAATTCTCTCTCCTCTGGTCACTTTTTGACCCTTTTTCATCTGTCCTCTATTTTTTTTCATTGTGTCTTCAAATATTGTTTATTTTTCGCAAATTTAACTTTGAAAAAGTAGAATAGCTGCATGCACTGAAAAATAAAATAGCTCATGGATTGGAAGAATTAACATTGTTAAAATGCCCTTCCTGCCAAAGGCAATCTACAGATTTAATGCAATACCTATTAAATTACCAGCATCATTCTTCTCAGACATGGAAATGACAATACAGAAATTCACATGGAAATATAAAAGCCCATGAATAGCCAAAACCATCCTCAGTAAAAGAAACAAGTTGGGAGATATCACACCTCCAAACTTCAAACTCTACTATAAAGCTACCATAATCAAAACAGCCTGGTATTGTTACAAGAATAGGCATATAGACCAATGGAAGAGGATAGAGACTCTGGAAGCAAAACCTCAATTTCTCAACCACCTCATCTTTGGCAAAGCCTCCACCAACAACCAATGGAGAGAGGAGAACCTATTCAGTAAATGGTGCTGGGAAAACTGGCTGATCACATGCAGAAGACTGAAACAGAACCCCTACCTATTACCATACACAAAAATCAACTCTAAATGGATCAAAGACCTAAATGTAAAACCTCAAGCTATAAGAACCCTAGAAGATGTAGGAAATATCCTATCGGAAATTGGAATAAGCAACCAATTCCTGACAAACTCTCCAAAAGCAAATGCCATAAAAGATAAGATAGACAAGTGGGACCTCATCAAACTGAAAAGCTTCTATAAAGCAAAAGAAACCATCAAGAGAGTGGGAAGACAGCCCACGGAATGGTAAAAAATATTTGCCAACTGTAAATCTGATCAAGGCCTAACATCCAGGATCTACAAGGAACTCAAGCATGCCGAAAGGAAAAAAACACACAACCTAATTAAAAAATGGGCAAAAGATACGAGTAGACACTTCTCAGAAGAAGACATACAAGCAACCAACAGATACATGAAAAAATGCTCAGCCTCACTAATCATCAAAGAAATGTAAATTAAAACCACATTGAGATACCACCTAACTCCATTCAGGATGGCCATCATCAGTAACTCAAAAAACAACAGATGCTGGAGAGGATGTGGGGAAAAGGGAACACTTCTACACCATTGGTGGGAGTGTAAACTAGTACAAACTCTGTGGAAAATAGTGTGGCAATTCCTAAAAGATCTAAAAATCAACCTTTCATACAACCCCTGAGAACTCAAATCACTTTATAAAAAAGACACTTGCATATGCATGTTTATTGTGGCATTATTCACAATAGCAAAAACATGGAACCAACTGTACTGTCCATCAAAAGTAGACAGGAAAAGGAAAATATGGTATAGTTACATGACGGAATTTTATGCAGCCATAAAGAAAAACAAAATTATGAACTTTGCAGCAGCCTGGATGGGATTAGAGTCCATAATACTCAGTGATTTCTCAGAAAAACAAAGACCTGAGTACCACATGTACTCACTCATAAGTGTACCCTGAATATTTATCATCATACTTTAAGAAAGGGATTGGCAGTAGTGGGACACTGCTAGGGGAAGGGGAACACATAACATCAATAAGGATACTCGCACTTTACCTGTATGATGACCATGTATGTACTTAACTCTGAATTGTACTCCACATTGAAAAAAAAAGAAAAGAAAAAGAAAATAGTTCAAAACAGTTTTCCATAAATGGCACTTTTTCCTTTATTCTTTCCCTACAGATCTCCTGTCCCATCTTCACCTTCAATTTCTTTATCTCTTTATCCCAGTATTTTTATGTCATAAATAATTGTTTTTTATTGTTGTCGTCTTGATTCATCCAGTAACTCCTGGGTTAATCCCTGTTTATGAAATGTTGTGTCTTTGTCTTATTTTATTCCTTTTTAGTGATGCATAATCTCTAATATCTTACTGAGAAAAAGATCATTGGGGATAAAATGTTTGATGACTTGTATGCTGGAAAACATCTTTATTCCATCTTTATGTTCGGATGCCAGTAGATGAGATATGGATTCATATTTATATAGAACTATAGGTTGAGAATCCTCTGAACTTTGAGTATTCCTCCCCTACCTTCCAGTTCTTGTGTTTGTTTCATTATTATCTCTATCCTTGTATATGTCTTATAATTTCTTTCTGGAAAAAAAAAGGCCTTCCTTAAGATGGTGTTCCAAAATGTTATCCAAATATTATTTGGTGTGAGAAATGATTGGATTTCTATGGATTTGCCAGTCTCATGTGTTTCTTTCCAGGAACATTTCTTGTATTATTACTTTGGTGACTTTCTTCCATCTTGATCTCTCTCATTCTGGAATTATTTTAATTGAACATAATGAACATGCTTGGTGGGGACGGGCAAAAACCAAAATATATTTATATAAAAATTGTGTATTTATTCTTACATGTTTAAACTTTAGTCACCTTCAAAGTGCTCTCCATTTGATGCAATATACCTAATATAAAACAGTTTTTGATCTCATCAATTTTGAAGCCTTTTAGTGCTTCTGTCATTTTTTGTTTCATCTCTTCTACATTGGCCAAACATTTCCCTTTAAGGACTTTTCCATCCAGGAAAAAAAAAGTCACTCGGGGCAAGATCAGATGATTAGAGGGAGTGGGGCACAGGGCTCATGGGTCATGCTGTTTGGGGTCAAAAACTGCTCAACACTTAGCAAGGTGTTCCCACAGTGTGTGCCCATAAATCACCCATCATGAAACAGGCAAACACACTGAAAGAATCTCCAAAAGAAATTCATTGAAGCCAAATACAGCCTCTCACAAAATTGCTAAACGGTACACTGATGCCGATGAATTCCTAGAACACTTACCTGAGAGGCCCCTGGTAAACATTTGATTTTTTGGCAAGACATAATGGAAGTGTCCAGCTTCCCAAGGTACAGCAGCAAGAGGCTGTACCCACCAACAATGACCAATAGAGCATTGTGGGTGAGGTGGACAGTGGGGCATAAGGAGCTGAGAGGTGCTCCTGGCTCTGCAGAAACTGGCTGAGAAATACAGCCCATCAGTGGTCCATCTGACACAGGGCTGGCTGTAGATCCCTCTTTGCCTCTTCTCCCTGTTCATTGCTCCCTACACTTCCCAGGAGGTTCCACAGGGACGGTGTCCACTGTGTGAGGGGATCTCGACCACAGTAAAACTCCCAGGCGTGGAGGCAGCCATGCTTGGCCCTTCAACTTCCCTGCCCGGGGCCCAACTGTCCTCTTCCTCAGAACACTATGGGAACACGACATCCAGGAGGTGACCTTAGGAGGAGGAACATGAATGCTGTGTGCAGGTGAGTTGAACTTAACGGGTGCAGCGGTAGAACCCACCCCGTGGCCCCATGCCACCCACTCAAGAGGTGACCAGGAAGGCAAGTATGCACTACCTGTGCCCCCCACAGAGCAGCAAGCCCACCTCATTTCATAAGGTGCCGATGACCAGAAGCCTCTATCCATAAAGGAGAATGAAATTACCAATATTTTTTCAATTCTAAGTCTGTTCCCCAAGGACATCTGATTCGTGCATTTCTTCACTTCCAACTTGGCTCCAGCAGCTTCAAGAGGTGCATGAAATTTGACCAGCATTAACTTCGGGACATTGTCAGGTGCCAGTAAGAAGGCTGTGATTTCAGAAAAAAAGGACTAAACAGACCAATGCATTCACTGGAGCTCAAGAATAAAAGCATCATTCATTGCCTCATTGTGTTTGGGGCTCATCCTTTGGATGTGAATCTGCTGGGCCAGTGCTGGCACAAATAAACCTTGACAAAGAAAAAAAAATATCATTCATGTTAGGAGAGTTCATCTTTCTTTCATAGTTCCCTGATTTAGAGCAGACTGGATCCTCAGTGTTCTATGTTCCCATCCATAACTGTGCTGATGGCAATGCAAGATCTTTGAGGTTGTGACATCCTCAGATCACTCAAGAAGGGGCAGAACTGAGACCAAGAACCAGTTTCTAAATCACTCAATCAGTCTTTTTTTAAGGATGCCCACTACTTTCCAAGGCTTCTCTGCTTTGTTGAAATTTTCTTTTGTAAATTTGAAAATATTAAGTTTTCTCTGCCAATTGAGTGATGATTAGAAGTCTTGGATATTGTTCAAGAGAAGGTTTTGGTGACACCAACTTTGCTTTTTTTTTTGAGTTGGAGTCTCACTCTGTCGCCCAGACTGGAGTGCAGTGGCCGCTCCCGGCCACTGCAACCTCGACCTGCTGGGTTCCGGCGATCCTTCCGCCTCAGCCTTCCAAGTAGCCGGAATTACAGGCATGCGCTACCACGCCCGGCTGATTTTTTGATTTATTGTAGAGATGAGGTCTCGCTGCCCAGGCGGGTCTTGAACCCGAGGGCTCCCAAAGGCGCGGGATTACAGGCTGAGCCACGGAGCCCGGTTAAGCCATAACATTTTACGTCCCTTTTGGTTTAGCCTTTCCATTAGTTGTTTAGCATGAGAGACCCCTACAATCTTTCTTTATTTTCTACAGTACACTTAGTTGCAGGAGTAAATCAACCCTAAAATCCTCTTTAAAGCCCAGATGGTAACTTTCTAGGTTTTTACATATATAAAGGGGGACTCCAAAAAACTCTAGAATTTATTTATTTTAAAAATTGTGTATTTATTCTTATATGTTTACACTTCAGTCACCTTTAAAGTACTCTTAATTTGATGCAGTACACCTATCGAGATGCTATTTTCACTGCTCAAAACAGTTTTTGAACTTGTCAGTTTTAATGCCTTTTAATGTTTCTGACATTTTTTGTTTCACCTCTTCCACATCAGCAAAACATTTCCCTTTGAGGAGTTTTTTATCCAGGGAAACAAACAAACAAACAAACAAAATTCACTCAGGTAAAACAAACAAAAAAACTTAACTGCCCTCCACAAAATAATTCCAGGTATTTTTTGGGGGATGTGTGGGAAGGTGTCTCCCCTTGTAAGCAAGAAGAATCCCTGGAGAGGATATAGAGAAGAAAATCCCACAAGCCTTAAAAAGTTTCTCTCTGAAATAGATTTAAGATAGCAAAAGACAACAAAAGTTCCATAGGGATGAAAGCCTATAAGAAAATTCCCTTAAGAGCTTGACAGCTTCAGAATGAAGTGTGCTGTTTAAAATCTTATATATCTCAGATTCCTTGTCTTTTCAGACTGGCCACCTGATAAAATCCTGAATATTCACACCCTCTGGATGGTGGAGACTATGAAAGAGTTACTCCCTATGGTCACAAAGTCAACCTTGTTAGGGTCCTCCGAGTAATGCTCAGCTGCTTTCCCTTGATACCGATACATCAAAGGTGCAGGGAACTGGTAGAAGGAAGTTTATTTCTGAGTTCAAATCCAGGGAGCAGAGTCAGACTTGAGGTCTTTCTGAAATGGTTCTGCTCACCCTTCAGCTCTTTTATTTTTTTTGAGTTTGAGTCTCACTCTGTTGCCCAGGTTGGAGTGCAGTGACACACTCACTGCCACCCCAGCGTCGACCTGCTGGGCTCAGCCTTCGGCCTCAGGCGTGCGCTATCAGGTCCTGCTAATTTTTTGTTCTATTGTAGAGAGGAGGTATGGCCAAATTGTCTGGACTGGTCTCGAACCTGCAGGCTCAGGCAATTCACTCACCTCAGCCTCCCAAAGGCGCGAGATTACAGGCTGAGCCACTGAGCCCGGCTGGTGACACCAACTTTGAAGTGAATGGTAGAGTCACAATCTTACCAGATATCACCGAAGTAAGAGGAAATTTGGGAAAGAAGAAGGAAAATTATAAAAACATGGAAGGTGATATTTTGAGAGCAAGTTGTAGGTTTAAGGGTTATGCTCTTGGACTCATACAAAGCTAAAAGGTAAATTAAAATAATGGGAATCAGTTTAAACACCTATCAAAAGTTTACACAGGAAATTATGCTTGGCCCCTTTATTTACAATGGCCTCTATTAATGTCTCGAATCCTTAGGGAGGGTGAGAGGACCTATCTGGAACTTACTTCTGACCCCACTGGAAGTGGGGAGAGCTAGAGTCACAACTCTGCCAGGTCTGGATTCCCCATTGCCCAAAGCCTACCATAAACAACCTACACCCAGAAAGTGGCCCACCAAGTTCCATGTGAACCCTCAACAGACATCTCATTAGGGGGGAATTTGGAGATGAGAGAATCAGAGGCAACAGAGGAAGAAAAGAGGAGGAACTGAAAGCAAGAGGAAAAGCAAAACTCAGAAAAACTGGATCAATCCTGAGAGACATGGGAAAGACACACAGAGGAAGTGTGGTAAGAATGGCTAGAAAGAGCTATCAAAAATAGAATTTGTGGCCAGGCACGGTGGCTCAGCCTGGAATCTCAGCACTTTGGGAGGTCAAGGTGAGAGGATTGCCTAAGCCCACAGGTTTGAGAACAGCCTGGGAAACATGATAAGACCTCGTCTCTAAAATAATTCAAAAAATTAACCAGATGTGGTAGCACATGCCTGTAGTTCTGGAAGGCTGAGGCGGAAGGATTGCTGGATCCTAGCAAGTCGAGGCTGCGGTGGCCGTGAGCGTGCCACTGAACTCCAGCCTGGGCAACGGAGTGAGACTCCAACTCAAAATACAAAAGAAAGAAAATAGAATTTGTTATGTAAACAATTGTACTAATTCTACCACCATGACTGATAGGACCCCTGGAAAACTAGGAGTGCCCTAGACATATATCAAGTGCTGCTTATTCTCAGAGCCCATTTGCAAGATTGTTATTCAGAGATTCAGAGGCTCTGAATAACAAACCTTCTTGGACTGGGATCCCTCCAAAGATTTTTCCAGCTGGGACATTTTATGAGTCTCAAGTATGACTCAAGAAACTGTGGAGTCAAGTGGCAGGCTCTGGGGAAGAGAATGTCTCATAAATATAGTGATAAGGCATATCTACAGCTAGACTCTTGACACACTCAATCTCATTCCATTTTTATGGCCTATCCTGGTGGAAGCTCTAAGCACCAGTGAGAGGAAGAGACTTAGAAAGGGTGAGCACCTTGCCCAAGGTCAAATGACTGGGACGTGAGCAGAGCCAAGATTCACCTCAGACCTGACATAATATCATGCTGCATCTGAACACAGATCGCAGTCAAGAAGGGAAACTCAGGCAGAAGGATCCCTCACATTTGCCTGCGATTATTTTCTGTAAGAGTTACAAGGTGTTGGGAAGTTGATGTAATGAGCCCTGGGCTCTTGAGGGACTGGTAAAACATGCACAGAACAAGTTGGGAGTTTGGGATTGTTCCAGATCCCAGCCCATCCTGAAATCGGTTGACCTAGTGCTTAGAGAAGGATGCTTATCAGGGCTAGTGCTGGACTGATGACTAATGCTACTCACCTGTGTAGCAGCAAAGGGCCAGAGTGACCAGCAGGAGAGACACCAACAGCCTTACAGTGGTTTGTTTTGCTTTAAGCTTTCAGCTCTAGCATCAATGAGTGATTTGGACTTGATCTCAAGAGCCTGTGGAGCTATAGAGCCCAGGGCTATATGTATCTATGAGCCTGGCAGGTCGTGCCCACAAGGCACGTGGCAGTCACAAGGCCTGATTCCAGTCCTCCCTTTCTTCAGTGTCACATCCGGACCCCTTCCTTGCATCCTATATGAGGCAGAGCACAGGAGAGGTGCACTGTAGGAACTCTGCTGTGATCCAGAGTCTTCAGAAGACTCTGAGATTGTTCCCTTGACTCTTAGTTTGCTTCTGAGCTTTTGATGTTTCCATCTTTGATCTTTGTGCCCATAAGAGGCACAGGAAGATTCTGACTTCCTGAGACATGGGAACCCAAGGGTTGGGCTCTGGTTATTGGAGAGCAGGTTCATAAGAAGACCCTGCTTTGACTTCTCTCCATGTCTGACAGCCAAACACGCACGTTTCAGTTGCACATAGGTCAAGTCTGAACAAGAACTTACCTCTCCCTGGCCCCTTCCTTCATCACTGTCTTCACCACACAGATACCTTAAAGCATTGTAAATACATCCCACCTTCGGAGAATTTCCCTGGGGGAAACAACTGCTGCATCTGCTCTCTAGCCTGCCCGACTCTGTGGCAAGATCCTTTTTTATGGGTTGAATAGTGAACATGGCCGGGGTTTAAATTTTCTGTCCATTAAGAGCAAGGCTGCCATGATGACTAGCCACCCACATCTCATGTAGCACTGAGATGATGTTTCAATGGCACTGACACCTTTTCCCCAAGGAGCTTCTGAGGTGTCAGAAGCCAATTACATATTGAGATGCACTGAGATTTTCTCTGCTCTGTGGCTCCGGGCAGGAAAGATGATGGAAATGAACAGATGGTTGAACACGTGGGTTCTCATTTCCCCCTTTTTTCCCATGGGCTCAGCTGTTCCACTTCAAACCTAGCCTTGTGGCCTGGGCCAATCCCATCTTTAATGGACAGTGAAGGCAGCCTGCAGACACAAAAATTTAAAAAAGAGAATTAAAATCAACACATCAAGCTCTAAAAAACAGCTTTTCTTTAGTGTTACCTGCCAGTTAGGAGGATCACACCTTCTGGGATATCATGGTCCCAACAATACGGCACCCATAGGGACACCTCTTCTACCTCCCCACAGCCATGAAAAGAGTGCTCTTCAAATACTTGAAGTAAGAGTATAGGAATGTGGTGGGTGGGATAGATAGTGTTTATCCCCAAGGCAAGCAGAGTCTCTGAACTCATGTCCTCAGCAGGAAGTGCTGGTCACACGAGTCCTTTGGGCTGAAGTCATCGTCCCAGCTGTTCTCTAGGGATTGGTCTTCAAACTTATTAGCATGTTCCTGGGGGATGAAATCTTTTTAAAAATTACTTCCAGATCCTAATGTCCACAAGGACTCTGACCATGAACCTATTATGTGGTCACCATGGTTCTCATTTCCACTTCCCCTTCTACATAAAGGAATTTCAGAGGGTGAACTGCACTGCAGTGATGTGGGCCATGTCCTCACACTCTTCCTGACCATGCCCACAGTCTGCTAGGTGTGTTGGTCCATCTGTGAGGTACGTGCATCTCTTTGTAAGTCAGTCCCACATGAGAAGGGCAAGCTGTAAGGACATGGAAGATACCACCTCAAAAGAGGAATCTGAGTACTCTGCAACCACAGGTGCCACTAGGCATGTTGCCACCTTGTCTTCATGGAGAAAGCAGTCACCCTGTGACATTTACAAGAGGTTGAATGAAGTGTTTTATGATTTCTGGAAGAACAGTATGGACATCCAGAATAAATAACCTCAGATATGTGAGATGGACCAGGAAACTGATGGACTCATCTTAACTGTGGATTTCCAGAGATTATTTACTTGCTGAACTTAATAGTTTACTCACCAGAAAGATCTTTCTTCTCCAACAGTCCATTACAGAGAAGTCAACAATAAAAATGTTCTGTACCATTTGCTATTTTCCCTCATTAATCCCTTTAGCATCTGATACTTTATGTATACTTAGCCTTAGCATCTTCCTAAAATCTCTTTACTGTACACATGCCATCCTTTGTGCTGTGAGGTACATTTCAGGAATATTCTTACCCCAGGATGACCTAATACATGGCTATTGCTCACCTTTTGTAGTGATGAGTTCATATATTTGCCATGCTAATGAAACTTTGTTTAATATATTGTAGGCAACAAACTTAACAGCTATTAACTCTTTGTAGGTCAAATAAATGGCCATCAACTGGATGAAAAATTAAGACTATGACTAGAGATTGCAATTATGGGATGCCAGATAGGCCTCGTCTTTCTTTCTTTCTTTCTTTCTTTCTTTCTTTCTTTCTTTCTTTCTTTCTTTCTTTCTTTCTTTCTTTCTTTCTTTTTCTTTTGAGTTGTAGTGTCACTCCATAGTTCAGGCTGGAGTGCAGTGGCACACTCACAACCACCCCAGTGTTGACCTGCTGGGCTCAGGCGATCCTTCCACCTCAGCATTCCAAGTAGCCAGAACTACATGTGCGTGCTACCATGCCTGGCTAATTTTTTGATTTATTGTAGAGATGAGGTCTCGCCAAGTTGCCCAGGCTGTTCTAGAACCCGTGGGCTGAGGCAATCCTCTCACCTCGGCCTCTCAAAGTGCTGGACTACAGACTTGAGCCACCGCACCCAGCCTAGGTCTCATATTTCTTACCTCCGGATTTGTTTTTTTCTACTTACCTCCCTACTGCTAAAAAGGAAGGCCTACATGTCTGACATCCCAGACCCTCTTACCAATGGCTCTTTGTGGGTTCTCCAGTGGTAGGTATTGCTGGGAGATTGGAAGGTGGGAGGAAACAGAAGCTGTGTTTCTCTGCTTCTGATGTCTCCTCTTGCAATGATGTTGCAACAGATTCTGCAGCTCCCAGAGCCCAGTCGGGCAGTGTGCCTTATGTTGGCTGTCAGACTGCTTAGGCAGCTCAGCAAGAGTGGCCTCAGCATTACCTGAGGTCATGGGATCTGGGCAATGCTGTGTTTCTTTTTCTCTTCCAGCCCAAGAGGTGGTTTGGTCTTCCTGCCATTATCAGTCAGTGGACATCCTTCATAACCTTTTCCCCCCTCCTTCTGTAGGCTTTCAAATCCTCCTTATTATTAATTCCTGAATGAAAATCTCTGTTCAATTTACCTATGTCTTTAATTTTCATGACTGGACATTAACTGATAAACACTGGAAAAGAGAACATATATAGCTAAAATGAACATGTACATGACAATGTGAAGCTTGTAGAATGACAAAAAGAAGAGAGAAGCCCCATCAAGGGTAAAACAATGTGACACAATCAGAGCTAGTTGGAAAAAACATTAATGTGTCAAGAAACTAAAGAACTCCCAAGGTTTTGCATTCTCCTGGTAAACACTGTGGCATCTTCAATAGCATGTGATCACCACCCTTTACCAACAGTTTGGATATTTGACTGACAAATGCTGCCTTTTGTTACCCAATGAAGTGCAGCATGAAGCTCGTGGGTCCTTTGTCTCACTACTGAAAAGAATTCAGAGTAACCAGCAAAACTTTAAAACAATTTATTAGAGAAAGAGAAAGTAAAGAGTATAGAAGAGCATGTCTTGGAATGGGAGTCTTGGAGAAAGACCATGTTTTTGCTTTTGACTGAAAGATTGATACAGCTACTTGTAATTAACATGCTAATGAGTGCAGCTGCTTCAGAGAGATTAGCGTCTCTCCACCTCTGATGGGTGAGGGGGTGGCTTTTTCCCAGAAACCACATTTTCCTTTTACTGACTGACTTTCCAGACTTTGTGACTATATTAATGTATTAACTAAAAGGTGGGCTAATTATCATTTCTTTAGCTTCCAATTCCTGGTCTGGGAACCACCTTGATGGGCTTTTTCTTTGATGAGCTAAGGGGTTGGGGCAGACTGGGAATCCACACTGAGTCCACATTCTCAGCCTGTAGGACAGTCCAGCCTGCAGACAAGATGTCTGGATGCTTTGCTATTTTAAAACAAAAACTGCCTACAAGAAATGTATCTATGTGAAACCTACACTGACTAACCTGCTCACTTTGACAGCTAACACTACATGATATTTTGTGGTGTTTTATCGTTTCAACTTGTTCATCTGACCTGTGACTTCACGAACCAAAGGAAACCAGTTGTCCAATGTTTATTTGTCTTCTGTGGTGAAAAGTCACGTGTTGAGGAAGGACAGAGGGACTGAGATGAGGTAGCTATCCCCAATTTCTTGTGTATTTCTACTCTCATCCTCTCTTGTGTTGAGCCTCAATCATTATCCAAGTTCTACCCCAAATCCCATTTTCCTTTTCTGCAAAAAATCTCCTCCAAGGTTTTCTTCTCCAGCAAATGTCTGGATTTAATGTTCCTCTTGATTTATATTTCTGTTGACTTCATCTTATCTGCTCTCTGTTTGTCAGAAAATCTTAAATATTTCTCATCAGTTGTAATCATTTTCTTGGTTCCTCCCCATTGGAGATCATACTGTTTTGTTCTTTTGTTGTTGTTTTCAGTTGTTAAATTTGAACCTTTGAAGAAGAGTGAGCAGACATTCCACTCATGTTCAGTCTGTGACCTTGATACAATCTCAGCTAATGTGTTTTGTTTTTAATTTTAAAGATGTGGAATACAATTCAGGATTAGGTATGCAAGTGGTCATTGGGCAGATAAAGTTTGGGCCTCCATTTGGTCCCCACTTTGCCTGGTTTGAGATCAGATGCCTTTATTGATGCTATGTGGCCCCTCACCTTCCCCTGGCAGTTTCCCACTATTGCCAATCCCATTCTTAGAGTATTATGGCAAATGTTCAGGGTCCACTTATGAGTGAGAGCATGTGGTACTCAGTTCTTTGTTTCTGTGATAGGTCACTGAGTATTATAGACTCTAAATCCATTGCTGCAAAGTCCATAATTTTGTCCTTCCTTATGGCTGCATAATACTCCATCATGTATATGTACCACTTTTTTTTATCCAGTTCAGTTTCAATGGGCAGCACAGTTGGTTCCCTGCTTTTGCTATTGTGAATAGTGCTGCAATAAACATGCGTGTGCAGGTATCTTTTTAGTAAAATGATTTGAGTTTCTCTGAGTATATTCCCAGAAGAGGGATTGCTGAGTCATGTGGAAGGTCAACTTTTAGGAATTGCCACACTATTTTCCAATAGAGGTTGGACTAGTTTGCATTCCCACTAGCAGTATAGAAACGTTTCCTTTTCTCTGCATCTTCACCACCATCTGTTGTTTGTTGTTTTACTAATCATGGCCATTCTTACTGGAGTTAGGTGGTATCTCAATGTGGTTTTGATTTACATTTCTCTGATGATTAGTGTGGCTGAAATCTCAGCTAATGTGTTTTGTTTGTTCATTTCCATCATGGTCACATGCTTTGACTGACAGATAACATGATGATCATGGGCTTGTGATGACAAAGTGAAGTTTTTTTATTTTCAGGCAAATGTAACCCTCTCCAAATCTCCTTTTGACATTGACTTTTATACTTAAAAGTGCTAATCTTACTATACTTGTAGTATTGACAATGAGGCAGCTAATTGCAGAGAAAGGAGTTGTTCTAATTCAGGGAAATATCTTATGGTATTGTTTAGGAGGATCTCATTCTTAAACTCCAGTTCAGAATTTGTCTATTTGTAGTACGCCAGTAATCGAGTGTCCTAATGCCTGCCCATGATCAATAGGAGGGAGAAAGAGACAGAAACTAATAAATTCAAGGATGTGACATCTGGAGCTGCTTTACCAACTCTAAGTGTGTGGGCTATGTCAACTTGGGAGAGACAGTTAAGCATTCAGTTCTCAGTAAATCAAGACTACACATGTTTGCATGAGGGATATGTAGATTAAATAATATATGTGTAAAACACTTATCCCTGCGTTTAATTCAGATTATCCCTTTAACATAAACCATCCAGACAATCCCATTCTTCTCCAAATAGGAACTTTGAGTGATCTTCACTTCCTCTCTAACTTCATTCTTCAAATCCTACTTCCTATTCCTTCCACACACCACATACATGATCATAAATCTGCCCCATTTATTCTTCCGTCTCTATGGCCAAGCCTTCATCTGGGCTCTACCCAGACTCTGTCTTGTGCTTTCATCAGCCCACATTGTGCGTGTTTTGCTTTTATGATTGATTCATAAGAATTTTACATATTTGGAGGGTACAAGTGATATTTTGATACATGCATATAATGTGGAATGATCAAATCAGATAATTAGGATATCCATCACCTCAAAGATTTATCATTTCTTTGTGTTTGAAACATTTCAACATTTCTAGATATTTTGAAATATGCAGTTCGTTATTGTTTACTGTAGTCGCCCTTCTGTACTAATGAACACTAGAATGTATTCCTTCTATCAAACTGTGTTTTATACCCATTAACTGAGCTGCCTTCATATCCCCACAAGTCCCAGCATCTAATAACCATTATTCTGCTCTTTACCTCCATGGATCCACTTTTGTAGCTCCCACATATGAATGAGAACATGTTGTATTTATTTTTTCTGTGTCTTTTGGCCCATGATTTCCTATCTCTTGCTTATTGGTGTGAAATTAAAGGAGATAGACCTTATAACATATATGTCATGATAATGAAGAATGCTCTTTCATCATGAGGAAAAAGCTGGTCAGCAGTTTTAAACTCATAGAACCCAGGAATCTCTCATTTCATTTTAACCACGTTGAGCTTTGCACTTGGGGATGGAATGTAAGGGCTCCTTCAAGTGACCAGAGGTATATTGTAAATGTTCAAGGAGATTCCAGATTTTACATAAAATGTTGCCACCTTGTGGTTCAAACTTATGTGCAGTTTACAAAAACCTCATTATTCAGATCTTGTGCTAGACTTGATGGTTTAAAAAAAAAGACACTTTGGTGTACCTAAGGGTTCCAACTTCATGGTGGGGGCAGACCCATAAAGATATCATTTAGTCACCATTGTTTTGGATGCAATTGAATATCAACAAAGGTCTTGGATTGAAGTGAGCTCAGGGCATGAATAGAGTTGTGATATTAAAAGTATGATCAAAGCTTACTGCAACCTTAAACTCCTATGTTTAAGCAATTCTCTGACCTCAGCCTCAAAAAGGTTGGAACTAAGGCATGAGCCACTGCATCAACTCTTATTCCCAATTTTGCAGCGACTTCACACTCATGAAAACACGAAGGACAACAGAATTTTTTTAAAAAAAAGTTAAACTCCTGGCTGTGTACAGTGGCTCAAGCCTGTAATCCCAGCACTTTGGGTGACTGAGGTGAGGAGATTGCCTGAGTTCACAGGTTCAAGAACAGTCTGGGGGAACTTGGTGAACCCTTATTTCTACTATAAATCAAAAAATTAGCCAGGCATGGTAGCACACACTTGTAGTTCCAGCTACTTGAAAGGCTGAGGCAGAAGGATCACCTGAGCCCAGCAGGTCAGTGCTGGGGTAGCCATTAGCATGCTACTGCACTCCAGCCTAGGCAGCAGAGTGAGAGTCCAACTCAAAAAAAAAATTAAACTCCCATGGATAAATTATTTTATTTACTGAGAGAGCAATAGCTTCCACCAATGTCAGGGATGATATTAAAGTGATATAAATGTGTAACTACACAAAAATTAATTGGTCCTGAGGCAGGGACCAATGAGAAGATAAAACCTACATTACCACACAACAGGGATATTGTCAGGGTCCTATTGCTTATCGCACAGAAAGCCAATCACTGAGACAACAGATATTGCCAGGGTAGAAGGCTTTTTATTTGGGTGATAGCCAAAAAGAATGGGAGAGTCATTCTCATATTTGTCTCCCCATCCCACTGAAGTCAGGGGCTTATATAGTGGGAGGAAAAGGGGTGTAGAAAACAAACTGCTGGGCTTGGTGGCTCAGTCTGTAATCCCAGCACTTTGGGAGGCCGAGGCGAGTGGATTGCCTGAGCCCATGGGTTTGAGACCCACCTGGGCAACTTGATGGGACCTAGTCTCTACAATAAATCAAAAAAATTAGCCAGGCATGGTAGTGTGAGCCTGTAGTTCTGGCTAATTGGAAGGCTGAGGTGGAAGGATCTCTGGAGCTCTGCAGGTCGAGGCTGCAGTTGCCAGGAGCATGCCACTGAACTCCAATCTGAGCAACAGAGTGAGACTTCAATCCCCCAAAAAGAAAGAAGAGAAAACAGAAACTATGAAGGGGTAAGGAAGAGGAGTTAGTAAACATGTAGGATCAGGAATCTCTTTATCTGGATGTGGTGATCTGGTAAGTTTCAGTCTCTTGATACTATAGGCCCAAGGGTTGGTTTCCTGAGGTAGGACTTATATAAGATAAAGTTTCACTCTTTAAGGTGAAGAAGGTCTATTTTGGCTTCCTGAGAAATAAGCTTACATAAATCAAATGTAAGTTTCAATTTTGAGCTCAGGAAGGTAAATTTCTGTTTATTTATTTTTTAATATTCTGACCATTAGTTCTATGGGGAAGATGTGTCAGTTTCAGCTCTCCCTTTCTTATTGTAAATTCTTCAATCTTGGGGAATTTTGTTGTCAAACTTTATGACTGCTTCATACTGAAGAGGGGCATTGTGGAATAATGAGAAATAAAGACATTACACCTATCATTGGGAGTACCTATGCATAAACAACTAAACATAAGCAGCATATTGTTTAGGTATGATTAATGGTATAGATAATCCAAAATTTGAATATACCTATGCCTATGCAACAGATCTCTTGGGAAATACAAGAGAATAATCCTAGAAAACACATATTCCCTTTATGATTTCCAAAAACCAAAAGTCAAAAAGCAAGGTCAATATTCCTGTCATAAAGCCAGTCTCCCCTGACTTGCAGTGAAGCATATCAACTGCTTCATCTGGGATGCTCTGCTTGGCATTTATAAGTGGAGTCAGACAGTCCCCTTCTCAGGATAAATAGATCTTTCAGTGACTTTTATCCAGTCTACCAGGCTGGTCATACTTCTGGGAATAATGTCCTGTACCTCTGGATTAGATCTACCCATTCACTAAAACATGCTCTCCCATTCTACAGGATTTAAAACCAAAGACATTACTCCCAAATTACTTACTCTCACAATCCATTTTAGCAAAATTTTTTCAGGAAGCTGATGACACCAATCTACAAAATGGAACACATCCTTCATATCATACCCTCTAGTTTCAATAGTTACTTGGTTTTTCCCTTATCACACATTGACAAACTTCTTAAAAATTTTAGGTCTCAGAAGAACTTATTGGTTCCCAGGCATAATTTTCCCTTTTGTAGGTAGCTTTGAGGCTAGTGATCTAATCCCAGACAGATCCCCATCCAAGCTTAGTCTAGACTCAAGGCCCCATTCAGCACCTTCTTATTTTCAGATAATACTAACTAAAGGATCGAACACTTTGCTTTTTTCTTTTTGCCCTCATTTCACCACACATCCAGTGAACCAACTCCCCAGGAGCTAACTTCAGTAACTGCAACACCACTGTGGCTCCATTCCATGGATGACTATGATGCGATTTCAGAATCAAAGGTTAATCTAAACTGTACCCCACAATTTTATAATAAAAAGTATGTTTAAAATAAAAAAAGGTTAATCTAATAACAGGTATCCCATAATTTTCTTCTGAAACATAATTTTTCTCTCCCAAAGAAAATTTATGTAGGAACCAATTTATTGGCAAAATAGGTTTTAGTCTTATCATAGTTGGCCTGATTATTTGCATAAAGTACAGGAGAATTATTGTCAATATAGGTTCTTTTAACTTGACTTTGCTGGAACGTTTTCATAAAGAAGTGTGGATTCAGCTTTTCAAAAATCTCAAGGCCAGAAGCCAAGCCAAGGATTTTCCATTAGACTGTGCTTATAATACCTATATGAATTTCTCTCTTCTCAAGGTCTCAAAATATCTTGAGGTTCCCGTGCCTGTTAGAAATTGACATTCTTTGCTTACCACAGATCAGAAACCTTGTAAAGGATCTGCATAGATGAGGTATGAGACCAGTCTCTCCAAGGGGATTTTATCTTCTCCATAAAATCGATCTCAGTTTCTCAAAGCAGTATGCTCATATCTGAAAATATGCTATTTCAGACAAAGCATTGGTAAAAAATAACCACTGCCTCCAATTGTGTCCCGTCATAAAAAGAAAATATATTCTTATTGAACTTATACAAATAACCATGTTTCCTAAATTAAGAATACTCACAGATAGTTTCTGAATTCTGAAGAAATCAGAAATATGCCTCAAATTTTGTTTACAAGAGTATACTCTATTTTTAAAGGCTATAAATAAAAAGAAAAAAAACTTTTCTGGAGGCTTAAAAACAAAATAAACAGAATCAGCAATGTTTTTAAAAATTCACAAAAAAATTATTTTGACCCTCTATTACTTTAGTCTGTGCAACTAATTCCTGTTCTGCTCAATACTGGGCCAGAAAACCTCATGAGTCTTGGGAGTTTTTTTCTCTAGTCCCAGGCACAATCTCCAAAATTATCAGAAATCTGCATTTCAAGAGTACTTTTCATAAACTTCCCTGAAGAGTCCAGTGCAAACAAACCAGAGGACATCAAGGAAGATAAAGAGCATTGGCCCCCCAACCATCTCAGACGGAGGCCAGAGGAGAGAAGGGTTTATCCATCGTCCCTGGCTGCCCAGATTTTACAGCCAGTGCTTGACACAGACACTTTCCCCCTCAATATCTTTGGAGATACACATTGTTTTTTGTAACATAGATGCATTATATAGTGCTCCTACCTCTGGCCTCAGCAGCTATTCAAGGTGTGGATCCACTGAAAAATTCCTCAGTGAAATATAAACTCCCATCATACAATGTCCAGAAAGACTTCTTCCATCAGCCATGCTATTGCACATTGTTCTGTATATTCTTTTTTTTTTCCTGTTTCACAAAGACAGGCTTTCCACCTCATTGGCAAGAGTCATCCAGGATGGTCCTTCTAAGCAAACTGGAGTCACATCTGTTTTCGTAGAATAGCCACCTTGGAGTCCTGTACCTCCCACAGAGCCAGGACACTAGATGACAAGGTTGACTTTTCCAGTGGTTTTCAGGAAATACTGAGTGTGGACATCTCAGACCTCAAGGACCAGAGTCATACTTTATCATCACCTTCGTGTTTGCCTAAGAACCCTTTCTTGGGAATGTTTATTTTGCTGACAATTTCAGCAGTTTTCAGGTGTGCGACCTTCCCTGTGGTGGGGTCTCCTTTCAACTGCATGGGTTTGTCGTGTTCAGCCACAGATTCATCCACTGGACCAAACCTGTTTTGGTGCCCCAGATACTCCCCATGTGGCATGGACAGTCCAGAGGTGACTTTTCTCTGGAGCCTGTTTCCCTTTAGAAAGTGTATGGTCACCACAACAAACAAATAGGACCTTCTTTGAGCAGATTCACGTTTTATATACATGCACGTGCCCATTTTTCAGTTCCTAGCTGTGAATCTCTATTTCCTTTTTTTCATCTTAGGATCCTCAGCAAAACACAGTGAGCTGTGACTTGGGGCAGGTTTTGTGGGCAGCACCTCATTATGACTTCTTTAGGTCATAGGTATTATTTCCTTCATATGTCAGTTCTTCATAAAAATATTAACCATGATATTTAGCAACTGCCTTGGTAAGATGGTACATATAATCAAGCTGGATTCATGATACATATCCATTGTTACTATCTTCACTTCATTCTTTAAAATTCTAACATTTTAATGCATCCTTAAAACTATTGTATGCCTGGACCTCAAGACCTGCCTTGCCTGATGGAAGAGTTGGTCCTGGTGGCATCTGCATTGTCTTGAGAAGTAGACAGAGATTTCCTGGGTGAGTGGAGACCCAGGAAAGATGAGAGACATGCTGAGGGGAGAGCAGAAGAAGTGACAATAACTCCCCCTTGGTGACAAGAAACCTGGGGACTAGGACATGAAGGTGGGCTCAGATTCTATGTAAAAATGGCTACCTATGCTGGATTCTTACACACCACACACATTCCCTCTACTTCCGTTGCCTTTGAAGCTCCATTTGGGAAAGTAGAAGGGGAACCCTTCCTTCCCACTTGCAGGGAGAGGACTAGGGGAAGTCACAAAATTTAAGGGGATACTGAAAAACTCAGTAGATAGGGTCAATAATATTTTAATGCAGTACTTTAAAAAGTCAAAATTAATGTGATAATCCATGATGAACAAATATCAAAATTTTAAATGCAGACAAGCTCTACCCTGCTTTGCAGGCCTCACCTCACTGGCTGACTCTGGTCCCCACCCTGCATACCCAGGGGAGGCACAGAGAGAGCCCAGAGGAGCCTGGAGTGGCCAGCAGGGTTTGGCATGGAAAGAAGGGCTGGAGTGGAAGCAGGTTCTTGAACACAACCCACCTCAGGACCCAAGAGTTTAAGGAACCCAGAGAGAGTCAAGTAGGGAGGTAGTGGATGGGAGAAGAAAACGCTCTTACAGAGAGAGGACTAAAGCTTGGGCTAGGGATGATGAGGAAGAAAGTACTCATGGAATCTTCAATTTGGCACCCATTAGCTCTTTTTAAAAAAATTTTTTAGTTGGAATCTCACTCCATTGCCCCAGCTGGAGTACAGTGGCACACTCATGGCTACCCCAGCATCGACCTGCTGGGCTCCAGCAATCATTCTGCCTCAGCCTTCCAAGTATCTAGAACTACAGGCACACGCTACTATGCCTGGCTAATTTTTTTTTTAATTATTGTTGAGACAAGGTCTTGCCAAGTTGCCCGGCTTGGTCTCAAACTCACGGGTTCAGGCAATTCACTCGCCTTGGCCTCCCAAAGTGCTGAGATTACAGGCTGAACCACCAAGTTTGGCCTACTCTTTCATGATTAAGAGTGTGTGTGTGTGTGTGTGTGTGTGTGTGTGTGTGTGTGTGTGTGTGTGTGTGTGTATGCATGCATATGCATGTGTGCACATAGGTCTCCTATGCTGGATTCCCACACACCACACATGTTCCTTCAACTTCCATATGGTATGTGAGACCTTCTAAAGCCTCCATTTTTATGGGATAGTAAAAAGAAAGTTTAGCTTTTACAGTTGATTTATTGAAATGTATTTCAAGTTTCAACATCCTCTTGCATTTTATAGTAAAAAGACATAATCAGAAACAAAAGTTGTTATTCTTATGCTTTTTGGCAGTTAGTTTCTGACTAACTTTATTCTTCTCAGCCAAAACCTTGTGGAAAGTTAATATGAGAAACAAAAAATGCTGTTATATATTGTATCCTGGAAAGCCAAAACAGAGACGTCACTTAGATTTTCACTCTTTTACAAAATAAAATATTATCAGCAGAAACTTCTCATTCCCCTGGGATTGCCCACAAACATCTAGCATCTGAGATAGTTGGTACTGGAAGTAAAATCAAAGCTACCTCCTTATCAATGCTGTCATTTAGGAAACATGTATTGACGCCAAAGAGGTGCTGGTGTTTCCAGATCATTTCCACACCATAGATTCCTTTGATTTTTTTTCGCTATGTTTCCTAGTTTTTGAAATAATTTATGCAGTAAACATGTGCATGTATTACATGTTTTCACACAGAAATGTTAAAATCTCAGCTCAAATACCAGGAAATGTGAAGCTTTGAGTTCCAGTATGGCCTTCTATTTTAGAAATACTGAAAGTGAACTTCCAGCAAGATGGTGACGGGGCAGCTTGGTCTGTGAGACCCTCCATGAAAGAGAACACACATAAAGACTCAAGCTCTCTCCCGGGGGCTGCAACCTCTCTCTCGGCAACCTGCTCTTCACACGGAGCACAACTGTGGCCACTACTCAAACATCACGGTGGTCTGGGTGGCCACTGCAGCTGAGGATGCTGCAGTCATTGCCCCGCCCATGCCTGAGGTGACCCACGACTTCAGACTGTGAAGCCCCTGC
This sequence comes from Carlito syrichta, assembly GCF_000164805.1. Lineage (NCBI taxonomy): Eukaryota > Metazoa > Chordata > Mammalia > Primates > Tarsiidae > Carlito > Carlito syrichta. The sequence goes on along the minus strand of NW_007157812.1, from coordinate 137,150 downwards.
AAGCAAGATCTACTGAGATTGCTGCCACTATCACTGTCACCGTCACTCCCCGCCTCTCGCCTGGAGCCAGGCCTGTAGAGCTTCTCCCTTGTACCATGAGGCAGCTGCCACCACCGCTGCTACGGTTGCCAGCTCCCTCCCATCCTGGGCACCCTCAGACTTCTGCCCTGTGCCTCTTGCAGGCCGCAGTAGCCGCAGGTAAAGATCAACTGGAGCTGTGAGCTAGCACCACCTCCTGGGGATCCAAGGTAACAACATCAAAATGGGAAGGCTTCCTTGATAAATAGACACAGGCCAGATCTGAGTAATAGACTGAGCAGGGAGCCCAGATCTGAACTGCCCCTCACAGCAGGCCAGGGGCAACTGACCCTCACTGTGAACAAATCTACCAGCCCGCAAGACAGCTAGAAATCAGAGCTAAAAAAACATTGGTCTTAAAGGAAAAGTCTCAGAGTGTGATTGGATGGTTCTGCTAGTTTACTGACTTGAATCTATTCCTTTTGTTCTTTTTTTCTCTGTAAACCCCATCTTTGTATAGAGGAATAGCACACCAATAAGGAGGTTGGTCAGCGTGTACATTAGCATCATTGTATATTTTAGTTTTTTCGTATGGTTGTTGGTTAGTTTGTAGTTGTGGTTTATTGTTTTTATTTGTTTCAGTCTTTATGTCTTTCTTCATTTGTTGTTATGCTCGTCTGCTTTCCCTCTTACTCCTCTCTCTTTCCAGTCCCTCTTCCTCTCACTGCCCACTCCATTCTCTTCCCTCTATTAACCTCATTTTATTTCAGGGAGTAAACCCACAACCCCACTGCATGGACAGATTCCAAGGCAGTGGGAAATGGGTTTCAGATTATCCATACACCTGTCGGCAGATACCAGGATCTACAGATAGATTTTGAATAACAGCTCCCCCATTAAGTAAATCTCAAAACCACAAAAAGGACCAGTCCCAACCTAAAATCCAACTCCAGAACTGAACAAAGCAAGAGGATATACATAAAGGAGAATAGGAGATTGAACAAACAGAAGTAAAAGCAACCCCTCCACTCCTGAATAACAGATTTAAAGAAGATAGGGAAGTGGAGGGAAGGAAAAAGTAGGGAGGAAAATCTGCACAAATGAAGAAAAACCAAAAGAAGAATATGGGTTTCACACAGACCCCTGGGATGTCAGACACTGAGAAAACAGACTTCAGAACACAAACAATGAAGAGCCCCCGGAATGACTGGTCACATGCAACACAGACATCAAGACATTAATAGAGAGGATAAAAATAATTGAGGAGAGACAAGAGGAAAATAGGAAGGAGCTGATGACAGAAATAACAGCAGTAAAGAATACTGTGATGGAAATAAATAACAAACTAATAAGCATGGAAAGTAGAATTAGTCAAGAAGAAGAAAGAATCTCACAGCTTGAAGACCAAAACACAGAACTAACCCAAACTGTCAAAAACATAGAAAAGAAGCTTAAAAAGACAGAAAAAAACCATCAAGAGATGAATGATTACTTCAAGAGACCAAACCTAAGAGTAATTGGCCTTCCTGAGGCAGAGAGAGAAACAGAGGCCACACTGGAACAAACATTTCATGAAATCATTTAAGAAAATTTCTCTCATCTCATCAGTGATGCAAAAATTCAAACACAAGAGATTCAGAGAACCCCTGCAAGACAACACATGAGAAGACCAACTCCCAGACACATAATAATTTGCCTAAACAAAGTAGGTATAAAAGAAAAAATCCTAAAGGCAGCAAGAGAAAAAGGTCAGACTATCTATGAGGGAAGACCAATTAGAATAGCAGCAGATTTATCTACAGAAACCCTCCAGGCTAGGAGAGCTTGGAGCTCTAGATTCAAAGTTCTAAAAGATAAACAATTTCAACTGAGAATAACCTACTCAGCCAAGCTAAGCTTCATCAGTGAGGGAGAATTGAAATCTTTCCCAGATATCCAATCCCTAAGAACCTACGCTGCCACCAGACCACCGTTACAAGAAACACTTAAGAAAGTACTGAACACAGGAGAAAAGGAAAAAAGAACAACAACGTTCTTCACAAGAGTACAGGCAAAAGATTAAAAACACACATGAACCAACTTCAAAACCAAAAGAAAGACAACAAACAAACAGGAACAACAACAACAACAACTCTTTAAGAACCTTATGATAGGGACCAACTCTCACATTTCAATAATTAGCCTGAATGTGAATGGACTAAATGCACGACTGAAAAGACATAGAATGGCAAAATGGATAAAATATCACCAGGCAACAGTTTATTGCCTTGAAGAGGCTCACCTCACTAGAAAGAACACTCACAGACTCAAAGTAAGAGGATGGGAAAAAAATTTTCAGGTGAATGGAACACGAAAGGAGGAGTCACGATCGTAATCTCAGACAAAATACCCTTTAAGCTATCAAAAATTTAAAAAGATATAGAAGGCCACTACATAATGATAAAAGGTTCAATCCATCAACAAGAAATATCCATCCTAAACATATATGCACCCAACATAGGAGTGCCAACTTTCATAAAGCAGCTTCTAGGTAAACTAAAAAAAGATATTGACTCCAACACTATCACAGCTGGGGACTTCAATACCCCACTCACCACCCTAGACAGATCATCAGGACAAAAAATCAGCAATGAGATCTGAAAACTCAATGTGGCTCTTGACCAAATGGACTTAACTGATACCTACAGAACACTCCATCCAACAACCACAGAATATGCATTCTTCTTATCACCACATGGAACGTACTCTAATATTGACCACATACTTGGCCATAAATCAAGCATAAACCAATTTTAAAAGATTGAAATTTTGCCATGCACCTTCTCAGACCACAGTGGAATAAAAATAAACATCACCACCAACAAGGTTCCCCCAAAACCAACAAAGACATAGACAATAACAGCATGATGTTAAACAACTCCTGGGTCAATGATGAAATCAAAATGGAGATTAAAAGATACCTGGAAACAAATGAAAATGAAGAAACATCTTACCAAAAATCTCTGGGATGCCATGAAGGCTGTAGTAAGAGGGGAATTAATATCTCTACAAATGCACATGAAGAAAAGGGAAGGATCACAAATTAACAACCTAACAAGTCACCTAAGGAAGCTGGAAAAGCAAGACCACCAAATTCCTAACTTCAGCAGAAGAATCCAGATCACCAAAATAAAAGCCCAAATCCGGTACATAGAAGACAAAAAGATAATACAAAAGAAATCAATGAAACAAAAAGCTGGTTCTTCAAAAGGATAAACAAGATTGATGGTCCCCTAGTTAGACTGATGAAGGAAAAGAGAGAAAAAGCCCAAATAAACACAATCAGAAACACAAAAGATGAAGTCACATCTGACCCTGAATAAACACAAAAGATCATTAGAGAGTACTATGTACACTTGTATGGAAATAAGCTTGAAAATCTTAATGATATGGAGGACTTTCTGACATCACACAACCTGCCTAGGTTGAAACAAGAAGAAATTGAGACCCTAAATAGACCAATAACAATCAAGGAAATTGACTATGTCATAAGAAAACTATCTACAAAAAAAAAAAAAAAAAGCCCTGGACCAGATGGCTTTCCAGCAGAATTCTGTAAGACATTTAAGGAGGAACTGATACCAATCCTACTGAAAGTATTTCAGGTGATTGAGAAAGACAGAACTCTCTCTAAATCATTTTATGATGCAAACATCACATTGATACCCAAGCCAGGTAAAGACCCAACAAAAAAAGAGAACTACAGGCCAATATCTTTGATGAACACAGATGCTAAAATTCTCAACAAGATCCTAGCAAACCAGATTCAACAACACATCTCAAAAACCATCTATCATGACCAAGTAGGCTTCATCCCTGGGACGCAAGGCTGGTTCAACATTCATAAAACCATAAATGTAATTAAATACATCAACAGACGTCAGAACAAAAACCACATGATTATATCATTAGATGCAGAAAAAGCTTTTGATAAAATCCAGCACCCCTTCTTGATAAAAACCCTCGAACATCTAGGCATACATGGAACATATCTCAAAATAGTAAAAGCCATCTACAAGAAACCCATTGCTAACATACTCCTAAAAAGACAAAAATTGGAACCATTTCCCCTGAAAACTGGAACAAGACAAGGATGCCCACTCTCTCCCCTCCTGTTCAATATAGTATTGGAAGTCCTGGCTAGAGCAATCAGAGAAGAGAAGGCAATCAGGGGTATCCAAATAGGAAAAGAGGAAGTCAAGTTATCTTTCTTTGCAGATGACATGATTGTGTACCTTGAAAACCCAAGAGAATCTGTCCAAAGCCTCCTTGCACTGATAAAGGACTTTGGAAAAGTCTCAGGGTATAAAATAAATATGCAAAAGACAATTGCATTTCTTTACACCAATAATAAACAAACAGAAACCCAAATAAAAACCACAATCCCATTCACAATAGCCACAAAAAAATGAAATACCTCGGCATCTTCCTAACCAGGGACATGAAAGACCTTTACAATGAAAACTACAAAACACTACTCAAAGAAATCAAAGATGACACAAACAAGTGGAAAAATATCCCATGCTCATGGATTGGAAGAATCAACATTGGGAAGATGTCCATCTTACCTAAGGCAATCTACAGATTTAATGCAGTACCCATCAAATTACTAGCAACATACTTCTCAGAGCTAGAAAAAACAATACAGGAATTCATATTGAAACACAAACGTCCAAGAACAGCCAGAACAATCCTCAGCAAAAACAAAACAAAACAAAACAAAAACAAAGGAGGAGGTATCATATTACCAGACTTCAAACTTTACTATAAAGCTACAATAATCTAAACAGCTTGGTATTGGTACAGGAACAGACATATAGACCAATGGAATAGAATTGAGATTCCAGAAGCAAACCTCAATTTCTCAACCAACTCATCATTGACAAAGCCTCCACCACCTACCACTGGAGAGAGGAGAACCTATTCAGTAAATGGTGCTGGGAAAACTAACTGACCACATGCAGAAGATTCAAACAAGACCCCTATCTATTCCCCATACACAAAAATTAACTCTAAATGGATCAGAGAACTAAATGTAAAACCTCAAACCAAAAGAACCCTAGAAAATGCAGGACACACCCTTATGGAAATGGAACTGGCATCCAATTCCTGAACAAAATCCAAAACGCATGGGCCATAAGAGAGAAGACAGACAAGTGGGACCTCATTAAACTGACAAACTTCTGCAAAATCAAAGAAACATCAAGAGACCAGGGAGACAGCCCACAGACTGGGAAAAAGTATTTGCCAACTCCATGTCTGACAAAGGCCTAACATCTTGGATCTACAAGGAACTCAAACATGCTGAAAAGAAAAAAACAAACAACCCCATTACAAAGTGGGCAAAAGATATGAACAGACACTTCACAAAAGATGACATACGAGCAGTCAACAGACACATGAAGAAATGTTCAACCTCACTAATCATCAAGGAGATGCAAATTAAAACTACACTGAGATACCACTTAACTCCAGTCAGAATGGCCATTATCAGTAACTCAAAAAATAACAGATGCTGGAGAGGATGTGGTGAAAAGGAAACACTTCTACACTGTTGGTGGGACTGTAAACGAGTGCCACCTCTGTGGAAAGCAGTGTGGTGATTCCTAAAAGTTCTAAATATCAACCTCTCATATGACCCCGCATTCCCCCTACTGGGAATATACCCTGAAGAACTCAAATCACTCTATAAAAAAGATACCTGCACACGTATGTTTATTTCAGCATTGTTCACAATAGCAAGGACCTGGAACCAACCATACTGTCCATCAAAAGAGGATTGGATTTAAAAAATATGATACATATACACAATAGAATACTATGCAGCTATAAAAAAGAACAAAATCATGAATTTCACAGCAACCTGGATGGAACTAGTGTCTATAATACTGAGTGATCTCTCACAGAAACAAAGATCTGAGTACCACGTGTTCTCACTCATAAGTGGACCTTGAACATCTATCGTATTGTAATACTGTAAGTAAAGGATCGACAGTGGTGGGACTCTATGGGCTGGGGACAGGGAGGGCAAGGGTGGTGGGATTAACAGTAGTCAATATCTGTCGGGGATGGGGGGACACCGCTTATCAACAAGGATGCCTGAACGACGCATATTTGTATACCTAACCCTTAACTGTACTGCACAATTTTAAAATGAAAAATATGTTTAATAAATAAATAAATAAATAAATTAAATAAAAAAGAAATACTGAAAGCATCTGATTCTCTCCACTACTACCCCTGTGCCCTACAAAACTCCAGAGTTCTAGAGCACGCCTAGTCTAACCAGGCTTTTAAAGAACACAATTCTAACATCCTTAATTGCAGCTGATATCAAACATTTAGTAAATGTTTAATGGTAGTAAAATATCCATCACACATGTAAAACTTGCCATTTGGAGTGGATAGTTCAGTAGTGTTAAGTATGTTCATGTTCTACATCCAAACACCAGAAAGTTTTTATCTCGAAGAGGGGAAACTCTGTCCCCGTGAAACCACAACTCCCCATTTTACTCTGCACCCAACACCAGACAACCACCTTTTCCTTTCAACTTTTCTCATTGTGACTACCCTAGACACCTCACACATATGGAATCATGCGGTATTTGTGTTTTGACGACTCCTCGTTTCACTTAGCATGGTGTTCTCAAGATCATCCATGTTGTAGCATGTGTCAGAATTTCATGGGTGATGTTCACTTTTATTCTTATGCTTTCTGGTGTATTTCTAACTTTACTACTATGGAAGGATTTAAGTAGAATTTTATGATAGTGAATAAATGCTAGGACAAATTCCCAGCAATATATATTTATAATAAGAAAGAAGTACTCATTGTTAAACTATTGATTTTTACTTTAAATGATTCCTGGTGGTTTCATACCCAAGATCTGTACTTGTCAATTAAATAGTCCAAAATTTCTAATGAGTTATGCTAACAAAGTTTGATTGCTTGGAAGCAGATTTAAATTATTTTCATTTAAGATGTATAGACTATTGCTCCAATGGTATCTTCTGTACTCTATTTAAAAATAATACTTGCTTAATAACACTTTTGCAATTTGTTTTTTGTTTGGGAGAAGGGACTTTTCTTGGACATTGGCTTCTATGATAGTGGCTTTTTGAGAACCAATTGCTTTTTTGTTGTTAGAAAAATGTGCTTGTGTTTGTGCCTCTGTGTGTTTATATGTTTGTGTGATTATGTCTGTCTGTGTGTGTTTGTGTGTGTTCATGAGCTTGACATGGGAAGCTCAGCAGATAGGTAAACCTTTTCCTGAGCTTTCTTTTTCATCTTTGGCATTATTCATTTATCACCCACTGAAAATTCTCTAACTGAAGTGACAAAACATGGGGGACCTGAATGGTTTTCTTGACATCAAAGTCATTATTCTAACTGTACAGTTAAACTCACTCACTGATATAAGAAAAGGCTTCTTCATCAGTTGCTTTGGCATTATCGGTAACAGATGAAAAGTCAGCTTATCCCTGGTTCATAATTTTTCTTTTTTGAGTCGAGGTCTCACTTTGTTTCCCAGGCTGGAGTGCAGTGGCACACTCATGGCCACTGCAGCCTTGACTTTTTGGGCTCAGGTGATCCTTCCGCCTCAGCCTTCCAAGTAGCTGGAACTACAGGCATGCACCACCATGCCCAGCTAATTTTTTTGGATTTATTGTGCAGATGAGGTCTCACCAAGTTACCCAGGCTGGTCTCAATCCCGTGTGCTCAGGTAATCATCTCACCTAGACCTCCCAAAGTGCTGGGATTATAGGCGTGAACCACCGCACCAGCTGGTCCATGATTTTTCAAAGTCCATAGGAAGAAAAGAAAATGATCATCACCACCTGAACATTGGCCAGAGTTTCATTTGATTGCTTGAATTCAGTTATAACCTTTGCAGTGGGCTTATTCCTTATGAACTCTTTTAGGGAATTCTTTGTATTCCGGCTTAGACACTTCTGGATCGATTGTCTTTGAAATCATGTCCTTGAGAACTTGGCAGCCAGAACCTGAGAAGAAAGCATAAGAAAATTGGCTCATTATCAAAGGTGTGAAATATTTTTTATCTTTTTCATCTTCTTACATCTCAATCAAGAATAGTCTGAGAGAAATGATGGTGATGGTCTAAGTTCTCAGTCTTGGAAATAAACTCAGACTCTGAGATTTCCTGTGAGTCCTGCAACATCTGCCTCTCACCTCGCAGTCCAGAAAAGCCAAAACTCAAGCAACCTGGCTTCATGAGGATGCTGGAGAAATGAGGTGCTCTAACTTGGCAGAACTTATTAAACATTATTAGATTTTTCTTGGTTCAAAGTCATGCTATGCTTCTCCATTACCATTCAGAGCATCAAGTAGGATTTCTGAGTATTTTAGATGAGTTGGGTCTAGAATATTGTCCATTACCTCTAACTGCAAGAACATGGAATATAAACAGAACTTCTTGTTCGTGAAGGGATCTGAGGTCCTGCCGGCCCCCTGTAGAGAAGAGAAGGTGCACAGGACTAGTATTCCCATGAGCTGGTTGTGCTCACAGCTCTGCCATTTTTCTGTGGAGTTGACTGTGAGCATGTACCCTTCTTACCCCTCTGCACCTACTTTGGTAACAGTGAGGTTGGGCAAGTGAATGGGCATTGTGAATCGTGCAAGGTGTGCCATACATGTGATGTATCAATACTGACCAGGTTCTGGTTTTGGGGGCTCTTTCCTCCCACTAGATCTTCATTATTACAAGGAGACTCCAAGAGGTGCGAGTTCTCCTCCCAGTCAGCCTTGAACATGAAGGAACTGGAAGCTAAATGGCATTCCAAAAGGCACAGGTCAACTCAGCAAATACAGGGTGATCCCCAAGGGTGAAAGACATGGAGTCACACACTGCAGCCTGAGCCTCCTCTCCTGGGAAGGGTCCTGTTTCCTTCCACATTCAAGGAGAATCATGATTGCTTTATGGTTTCTGGATGCAGGTGCCATGGGTCCTCCATTCATATCTCACCCTGTGCCCATTGAAGTAGCTGGTTCCAATATTCAGTCTGAATATTCATATCTTTATGGTCACCGTGACCATGGTGGTATACCCAGAATGCAATGAGACACTGCATGCAGGCCAAGGGTGCGGCAATGCCCTAAGGGGCCAACTGTTTGATTATCTGGAATTAATAGGAAACTTAAGGCCTGTTGCACATAGACCTTTGGACCTGGGTTGACCTGTGCCGGCACTTGGGACCTAGGGTTCTTCCACAGGCGCCCAGGCAATAACTCTAGCCCAGAGACAGCCCTCCCTGCACAGACTCACCTGTGTAGCAGAGAAGGGAGAGGGCAACCAGCAGCTTGAAGGCCATCAGCAGCTGCATGGTGAGCCAGCTGTTGTCGGTGTTCAGTCGAGTGTAGCAGGGATCATGGACGTCACTCATGCTGAGTACCCAGCATTTCTTGATTTATTTCCTAGGTAGGAACCTTAACCCCTCCCAGGAATTAGGAAAAGAGTCGCCCTGGCATGGGACCAGGAAACGATATCATACGATAAAGGGAACCCAGCCATCCTGTGATTTGTTTGCAGAAACCAAAAGGCACTGATTTTGGGACACATGACAATTTGGGGACTGCAATAATGACACATGGCCCCAGGAAAAATAAATGTGGAAGTGTTTTCCAAATTATAAAGCAAAATTCCTCCTTCCCTTGTTTGCCCCCCTTCTTCTACTCATTTTTCACCTACTTCTTTTCCTCTTCATCCTCTTCTTTCACTCTTTATTCTTTTTTATATATGTATAGTATATTATATATTCTATTTTAAGGATGTTGGCTACAACTCAGGATTAGACACATAAGTGATCTATGGGCAGGTGAAGTTTGGGCCTCCTAATGGTCCTCATTTCCCCTGGTTTAGAATCAGGTATCCTTGGTGATGTTATGTGTCCCCCACCCCCCGACAGTGTCCCACTACTGCCAATCCCCTTCTTGTAGTGTTATGCTAAATGTTCAATGTCCACTTATGAGTGAGAACATATGATACTCAGTTCTTTGTTTCTGTGACAGATCACTGAGTATACTAGACCCCGAATCCAAGTTGTTGCAAAGTCTGTAATCTTGTCCTTCTTTACATACTATTCCATCATGTATATGAACCCCATTTAAAAAAATCTAGCCCATTTTCAATGGGCAGCATGGTTGGTTCCATGTTTTTGCTATTGTGAATAGTGCTGCAATAAACATGTGTGTACAGGTATCTTTCTTATAGAATGATTTGAGTTCCTCCAGGTATATTCCCAGAAAGGGGATTGCTGGGTCATGTGGAAGGTCAATTTTTAGATCTTTTTAAAATCACCACACTGTTTTTCACAGAGGTACTCTTTTGCAAAGCAGAAGAAACCATCAAGAGAGCAGGGACACTGCCCCACAGAATGGGAAAAAATATTTGCCAGTTGTCTATCTGACAAAAGCCTAACATTCAGGATCTACAAGGAACTCAAATGTGCTGAAAGTAGAAAAACAAACAACCATATTTTAAAAAGTGGGTAAAAACATGAATAGACTCTTCTCAAAAGAAGATATATGTACAGCCAACAGGTACATTTTAAAAATGCTCAGGCTGAGTGCAGTGGCTCAAGCCTGAAATTTCAGCACTTTGGGAGGCTGAGTGAGGGAATTGCCTGAGCCCACGGGTTCGAAAACAGCCTGGGCAACTTGGCAAGATCTCATCTCTACAATAAATCATAAAATTAGCTGGGTGTGGAAGAAGGCTGAGGAGGAATGATTGTCTGAGCCCAGCAGATCGACGCTGGGGTGGTCATGATTGTGCCACTGCACTCCAGCCTGAGCGATAGAGTGAGACTACAACGCAAAAAAATAAAAAATAAAAAAGTTCAGCCTCACTAATCATTGAAGAAATGTAAATCAAAACCACTCTGAGATACCACCTAATTCCAGTCAGGATGGCCATCATTAATAACCCCCCCCAAAAAAAATAGATGCCGAGAGGATGCAGAGAAAAAGTAACACTTCTACACTGTTGGTGGAAGTGTAAATTAGTACTCCTTATTCTTCAAGTTGCAAACACCTTCTTAACCTGTATGTTTGTTTGTCCTGAAACCAAATAGTAGGTGCAATGCCTGAATCTTCCTCTGAGAGGTAGACTTTCCTAACCCATAGACATTGAAAAAATTTGTAGATGGCACAAAGTGAAAAACATCTCCTGCTCAGGTCAGGAGAATTAATATAGTTAAAATGATCATATTGCCCCAAATGATTTGCAGATTCATGCAATCCCTATTAAAAAATCAAGGGAATTTATCACAGAATTATACAAAATAATCCTGAAATTCATATGGAACCAAAAAAAAACCAAAAAAGAGGCAAAACAGACAAAGCAGAATGTGATTTTTTTAGGACAAGATAAACCTTTTTTTTTTTTAAAAGAAATAACTTTCTAATTTTGATATGTAAAAACACATAAAGATTGAGGAGTAATAGAAACTATGTAAAAACTGGTCAGTCAAACCAAGATAATTCTATAGTGAAATATAACTAAAAACCATATAATACAATTAACCAAATGATTCTAAAATGTTTTAACAGGCCAAATTTTATATTTTCTGGTTGTTTTTCTATACTACCAATAATTAGGATTTTATGACTGTTCTTTATTATAGTCTCAAATTTCTATCTGTGAAGGTTGAAAATAACTATGATAATTACTGATGCAAATATGGGGAAATTTCTGTAAGATGCATAGATAATTAGATATTTTCACTGGTGATACTCAGTACAAGATGAACATTTATTAGCCTGTCCTCAGATGTAAGTAAGATTGGATAAAGGACTGTAGCCTCCATGCTGAGTCCAGGGTAACCAAGAGAGGTCCTTCCTCTCTCAACGCACACAAGAATATGCGCCTTTTAGTGGGGTTTATTCTCTTAGTCAGTCGTGGGAAGAGATTTGTGTTCCTCTGTGCCTTTGCAAGGCCTGATGAGAAACACACTGTAGCTATAGGGCTGGGTGGGATGGGAGAGATGGAGAGAGAGATTGATGAAGGGCTCTGCTCTGGGAGATCAGATGTGGAAGAGGAAACTTTCTATTAAGTGGGAAGAAACTTACTCTGACTCAGAGTATCAGGGACAGGTTTGAATAGGGAATTACTAGTTTAAATGTGAATGATTTCGGAAGATGGAGGTGATGGTGTGATGTAAGACCCTGGTAGGAAGCTATTTTCTTCTCTATGGAGATTCAGGTCCAATAAAATAAAACACTCCTACTGGTCATTTCCTGGAAAATACTATGGAAACAGTAATCTCTTCTTGTACCTAACACTCTCCTTTAGATCAGCGGTCCCCAACCTTCTTTGCATCAGGGAATGGTTTCGTGGAAGACAATTTTTCCATGGACCAGGGCAGGATGATTTGGGGATGATCCATACATTACATTTAGTATGCATTTTATTTTTATTATTATTACATTGCAATGTATAATGAAATATATAACATATATTTTATAGATAAATATATAATGAAATATAATGTGAATATATGTATTCTTATATAATAAATATATATGAAATATGATGCAATATATAATGTAATAATTACACAATATAAATAAATATATACAGGGATGCCAAAAAATGTATATGCATCTTAAGAGGTGTTATCTATGTATTACTTTTCAAAATTGAATTGAATTACAGCAATATGTAATTGCAGAAGTCAAACATGACCTGTATTCATCTTTTGTTATCAGTATATATTGAGTGTTATAATTTTCATGCCATTTTTTCCTTAAAATGAGCACACGGTTTTGACATCCTCTGTTTATTATATTATAAATAATTATACAATAATCATGCCACCAGATGCAGCTGTAAAATTGAAGTACATCAACTCACTTGCCACTCACTGATAGAGTTTTGGTATGAATCTTCAAGCAATTTATTTATTATAACCTTTGCAGTCAAACCTCACTGCTAATGTTAACCTGTATTTGAAGCCATTTCCCAGTGCTAGCATCACTGCCTCAGCTCCACCTCAGATCCTCAGACATTAAATTCTCATAAGAAGCACACAACCTAGATCCCTCACATGCGCAGTTCACACTAGTGTTTGTGCTTCTAAGAGAATCTAATGCCACCACTGATCTGACAGAAGACAGAGCTCAGGCAGTAATGCATGCAATGGGGAGTGGCTGTAAATACAGATGAAGCTTCACTTGCCTGCCCACCACTCACCTCCTGCTGTGCAGCCTGGTTCCTATGGGCCATGGACTGGTACCAATTCATGGCCTGGGGGCTGGAGATCTCTGCTTTAGATGACTGATGTCTCTCAGTCAGTTTTTTGCTTTTTTTTTGTCATTTCTTCTGCATTTCAAAATAATTTCATAGTTATGCATCCATTGATGTTTACTGATTTGAAGAGACAATATCTCTGATCTGTAGGGTTGTTCTCACCATTATTTAATTTGGATACATGACATTTTTTCCCACGATTGAATTTTTATAAGTAGGGTTTCATCATTTCTTTTTCTTTTTTGAAGTCACAAACTGTTAACCCTGACTCAGGATAGGTGTGAAATCTGTATCACATGTTCAAACAGGATCTGGGCTGGTTCACCCCAGTGGCCCTGGGGAGTGGGCAAGCACATGGACACTATCCCCAGGGAGCCAAGAAAGAGACAGGCAAGAAGGGAATAAAACTTCTCATTCCAGGGCTGGTTCCTTCCTTCCCCAGTCAGACATTAGACAAGTGGTGTATTTTCCCTATTACCAGGTGTAGAAGGCTGAGCAATTCTTTCCACAGCTAACACTGGCTGTCTCCACTGATGAGCTAATGTCAACTCCTGCCAGAAGCCCCTGAAACCAATGATCTTTGTTTCCAAACAACTTATGAAGATGAATCCCTTTTTTGTTTTCTGATTTCTTTTTTTTTTCCATTTTTATTTTAGACTCGGGGGTACATATGCATCTTGGTATAGAAGGAAAGAAAAACACAGGGCAGTCGAGCACTGGACGGAATAATGCTTTCTTTGCATGAAGACAGGAGGAGCAGGGTCAGCTTCAGGAGTGGAAGTTGGTCCCCCATGGCAGGTGGGCCCCCTCCCTGCTGTCAACACAGGGTTAATGGTCACATGCATCCCTCCTGTGCTGTGGTGGAATGTCCTGTCCCCTGCCACAGGGGATGGATATAGCAATTGGATTGGTCTGGTGTCCTTGACACACAGGATTAAGAAGAAAAGAAGAGTACACATAGAGTCTGAAGAAGGGAAGATAGTCCCACATGTGAAAGTTGTTAATACCAAAATTAAGTCACTTATGTCAAACCCTAAGCACTGGAGCTGGGAGGCCAGAAGGAGAGCCTCATGCTCACACGTGTATGATAAGAACTCTCCAGGCCAGGCTTGATGGCTCAGCCTGTCATCCCAGCACTTTGGGAGGCTGAGGCAAGTGGATTGCCTGAGCCTGCGTGTTCAAGACCAGTCCAGGCAATTTGGCGAGACCTCGTCTCTACAATACAACAAAAATTAGCCAGGCATGGTAGCGCGCACCTGTAGTTCCAGTTACTTGGAAGACTGAGGCAGAAGGATCGCCGGAGCCCAGCCGGTCCAGGCAACAGTGGCTGTGATTGTGCCACTGCACTCCAGTCTAGACAACAGAGTGAGACACCAGCTCCAAAAACAAAAAAAAAAAAGAAAAGAAAAACTCTCCAGAAACCACAATTTCAAAATCCCACATAATCTGCTTTCACAGGAAATCCCCTAACACCTAACAGCTAACACTGACTGTCTCCAACTCCTGCCAGAAGCCCCTGGAACCAATGATCTTTGTTTCCAAACAACTTATGTAGATAAATCCCTTTTTTGATTTCTTTTTTTGGTTTCATTTTTATTTTAGATTCAGGGGGTCCATATGCATGTTTGTTACATGGACATATTCTGTAGTGCTGGGGATTGGGTCCCAGGTGGTCCATTCCCCAGACAGTGAACATTGTACCCAATAGGTAATTTCTGAACTCTAATCTCCCACCTCTGTCTTTAGTGGTGTCCCTAGTGTCTATTGTTTCCATCTTTGTGGCCATTTAGCTCCCACATATGAGTGAGAACCTGCGGTGCTTGGTTTTCTGTTTCTGAGTCAGTTCACTTAGCATGATGATCTCCAGCTCCATCCATGTTGCTGCAAAGGATTTGATTTCATTTCTTTTTATGGCTACATAGTATTCAATTTTCTTTTTATTTATGTATTTATTACAGAGATGTGGGATACAATTCAGGGTTAGGTATATAAACATTAATCATGCAGGTACCCTTGTTGATGAGGTATGTCCCTCCCTCCCCTAGCAGTTTCCCTCAACAGCCAATCCCACCCCCTCCTGACTGTTTTCCACTACTGCCAATCATTTTATTATAGTATTATAATTGTTCAAGGTCCATTTATGAGTGAGAACATATGGAACTCAGTTCTTTGTTTCTGTGATAGATCACTGAGTATGATTGACTCCAGATTCATCCAAGTTGCTGCAAAGTCCATATATTTGTCCTTCCTTATGGCTGCATAACATTCCATTGTGGATTCAGCTTCGATGGGCAATATGGTGGGTTCCATGTTTTTGCTATTGTGAATAGAGCTGCAACAAACATACGTGTGCAGGTATCTTTGTCATAGAATGATTTGAGTTCCTCCCGGTATATTCCAAGTAGGGGAATTGCTAGGTCATATGGAAGGTCAATTTCTAGTTCTTTCCAAAATCACCACACTGTCTTCCAAAAAGGTTGCAGTAGTCTGCATTCCCACCAGCAGTGTAGAAGTGCTCCTTTTTCTCCACATCCTCACCAGCATCTGTCATTGTTTGTTTTATTAATAATGGCTATTCTTACAGGGGTTAGGTGGTATCTTAATGTGGTTTTGATTTACATTTCTCTGATGATGAGATGCTAAGCACTTTTTCATGTGTCTGTTGGCCGCCTGTATATCTTCTATTGAGATGTGTCTATTCATGTCTTTTGCCCACTTTTTAAAGGGGCTGTTTGTTTTTTTTCCTTTCAGCGTGTTTTGAGTTCCGTGTAGATCCTAAATGTTAGGCCTTTGTCAGATATAGAGTTGACAAATATTTTTTCCCATTCTGTGGGCTGTCTCCCTGCTCTCTTGATGGTTTCTTTTGCCCACTTTTTAAAGGGGCTGTTTGTTTTTTTTCCTTTCAGCATGTTTGAGTTCCGTGTAGATCCTAAATGTAAGGCTTTTGTCAGATATAGAGTTGACAAATATTTTTTCCCATTCTGTGGGCTGTCTCCCTGCTCTCTTGATGGTTTCTTTTGCTTTGCAGAAACTCGTTAATTTTATGAGGTCCCACTTGTCTATCTTATTTCTGAAGGTATTGACCTTTAGGGTTCTGGATAGGAATTTGTTGCCAGTTCCATAAGGGTGTCTCCTGCGTTTTCTAAGATTCTTATAGTTTGAGGTTTTACATTTAGATCTTTGATCCATTTAGAGTTAATTTTTATATATGGTGATAGATGGGGGTCCTGTTTCAGTCTTCTGCATGTGGTCAGCCAGTTTTCCCAGCACCATTTACTGAATAGGTTTTCCTCTCCTCAGTAGTTTTTGTTGGAGGCTTTGTTAAAGATGAGTTGGTTGAGGAATTGAGGCTTTGCTTCCAGAATCTCTATCTTGTTCCATTGGTCTATGTGCCTGTTTTTATACCAAAACCAAGCCGTTTTGATTACTGTAGCTTTATAGTAGAGTTTGAAGTCTGGAAGTGTGCTACCTCCTGCTTTGTTTCTTTTGCCAAGGATTGTTTTGGCTATTCGTGGTCATTTATATTTCCATATGAATTTCTGTATTGTAGTTTCCAGATCTGAGAAGAATAATGTTGGTAACTTAATGGGTATTGCGTTGAATCTGTAGATGCCTTTGGTAGGATGGACATCTTAACAATGTTGATTCTTCCTATCCATGAGCATGGTATATTTTTCCATTTGTTTGTGTCTTCTTGGATTTACTTGAGCAGTGTTTTGTAATTCTCATTGTAAAGGTCTTTCACTTCTCTGGTTAGGAAGATGCCGAGGTATTTCATTTTTTTGGTGGCTATTGTGAATGGGATTGTGCTTTCTATTTGGGTCTCTGCCTGTTTGTGGTTGTTATAAAGGAATGCAACTGACTTTTGCACATTTATTTTGTACCCCGAGACTTTGCCAAAGTCCTTTATCAGTGTCAGCAGGTTTTTGACAGATTCTCTTGGATTTTCAAGGTATAGGATCATATCATAAGCAAAGAGGGATAACTTGACTTCCTCTTTTCCTATTTCGATACCCCTGATTTCCTTCTCCTGTCTAATGGTGTGGGCTAGGATTGCCAACACAATATTGAACAAGAGGGGTGAGAGTGGGCAGCCTTGTCTTGTTCCAGTTTTCAGGGGAAATGTTTCTAGTTTCTGTCCATTTAGCAATATATTAGCTGTGGGTTTGTCATAGATGGCACTTACTATTTTGAGGTATGTTCCTTCTATGCCTAGGTGTTTGAGGGTTTTATCAAGAAGGGATGCTGAATTTTATCAAAAGCTTTTTCTGCATCTAATGAGGTAATCACGTGCTTCTTGTTTTTACAACTGTTGGTGTATTTAATTACATTTATGGTCTTATGAATGTTCAACCATTCCTGTATCCTGGGGATGAAGCCTACTTGGTCATGGTGAATGATTTTTGAGATGTGCTTTTGGATCCAATTTACTAGAATTTTGTTGAGGGTTTTTGCATCTATGTTCATAAGGGATATTGGCCTGTAGTTCTCTTTCTTTGTTGCATCTTTACCCAGTTTGGGAATCAGTGTAATGTTTGCTTCATAAAATGATTTGGGGGAGAATTCCATCTTTCTCAATTGCGTGGAATACTTTCAATAGGATTGGTCTCAGCTCTTCCTTGTATGTTTTGTAGAATTCTGCTGGAAAGCCATCTGGTCCAGGACTTTTTTTTTGTAGGTAGTTTTCATATGACAGAGTCAATTTCCTGGGCTGTTATTGGTCTATTCAGTGTCTCATTGTCTTCTTGTTTCAACCTGGGTAGGTTGTGTGATGTCAGAAAGTCTTCCATTTCATCTGGGTTATCAAGTTTATTTCCATATAGGTGAACATAGTAATCTCTGATAATCTTTTCTATTTCTTCGGGGTCAGTTGTGATTTGATCTTTTGTATTTCTGATTGTGTTTATTTGGGCTTTTTCTCTCTTTTTCTTGGTCAGTCTGGCTAGAGGCCCATCAATCTTGTTAATTCTTTCAAAGAACCAGCTTTTTGTTTTGTTGATATTTTCTATGGTATTTTGTATTCTATGTCCTGTATTTGTGCTCTTATTTTTGTGATTTGGATTCTTCTGCTAAAGTTGCAGTTTTAAGCCGGGCTCGCTGGCTCAGCATGAAATCCTGCACCTTGGGAGGCTGAGGTGAGTGGATTGCCTGAGCCCGCGAGTTCGAGACCCACCTGGGCAACTTGGTGAGACCTCATCTCTACAATAAAAAAAAAAAAAAAATTAGCCGGGCATGGTAGCACACACCTATAGTTCCAGCTACTTGGAAGGCTGAGGCAGAAGGATCACCAGAGCCCAGCAGGTCAAGGCTGTGGTGGCTGGGAGCAGCCACTGCACTCCAGTCTGGGTGACAGAGTGTGAGACTCCAACTCATAAATAAATAAATAAATAAAGTTGCGGTTTTGGTGGTCTTCTCTTTCCAGCTCCCTTAGGTGGTTTGTTAGGCTCTCCACTTGTGATCTTTCCATTTTCTTGATGTGTGCTCGAGAGATATAAATTCTCCTCTTCAAACTGATTTCATGGCATCCCAGAGGTTTTGGTAAGATGTTTCTTCATTTTCATTTGTTTCCAGGAATCTTTCAATTTCTTCTTTGATTTCAATGTTGACCCAATCGTTGTTCAGCGTCATACTGTTTAGTGACCATGTCTTGGGAGGTTTTGGGGAAATTTTGTTGGTGTTGATATTGATTTTTATTCCACTGTGGTCTGAAAAGGTGCATGACAGGATTTCAATCTTATGAAATTTGTTTATGTTTGATTTATGGTCAATGATGTGGTTGACCTTGGAGTACATTCCATATGGTGGTGAGTAGAATGTATATTCTGTGGTCTTTGGGTGGAGTGTTCTGTATCAATTAAGTCCATTTGTTCATTAGTCTCATTGAGGTTCTGGATGTCCTTGCTGACTTTTTGTCTTGATGATCTATCCAGTGTTATGAGCAGGGTATTAAAGTCCCCTGCTATGATAGTATTAGAGTCAATCTCTTTTTTAAGTTTGCCTAGAAGCTGCTTTATGAACACTGGTGCTCCTATATTAGGTGCATATATGTTTAGGATGGATATTTCTTGTTGATAGATTGAACTTTTATCATTATATAGTGACCTTCTTCATCTTTTTTGATTTTTGATAGCTTAAAGGGTATTTTGTCTGAGATTAAGATTGCAACTCCAGTTTTCTTTTGTGTTCTGTTCACCTGAAAATTTGTTTCCCATCCTCTTACTTTGAGTCTGTGGTGTCCTTTCTGGTGATATTGTTGCCTGATGATATTTTATCCATTCTGCCATACGTGTCTTTTCAGTAGTGAATTTAGTCCATTCACATTCAGACCAATTACTGAAATCTGAGGGTTTATTTTTGTCATGATGTTCTTATAGAGTTGTTGTAATTGTTTGTTTGTTGTCTTTCTTTTGGTTTTTTGGGTTGGTTCATGTGAGTTTTCAATCTTTTTCCTGCACTCTTATGAAGAACATTGCTGTTCTTTTTCCCTTTTCTTCTTTTTTAATACTTTCTTAAGAGTTTCTTGTAGGGTTGGTCTGGAGGCAGCATAAGTTCTTAGGGATTGGATGTCTGGGAAAGATTTTAATTCTCCCTCACTGAGGAAGCTTAGCTTGGCTGAGTAGGTTATTCTTGGTTGAAATTGTTTATCTTTGAGAACTTTGAATATTGGACTCCAAGCTCTCCTAGCCTGAAGGGTTTCTGTAGATAAATATGCTGCTATTATAATTGGTCTTCCCTGGTAAGTAGTTTGACCTTTTTCTCTTGCTGCTTTTAGGATTTTTTCTTTTATACCTTCTTTGTTCAGGTGGATTATTATGTGCCTAGGAGTTGGTCTTCTCATTTGTTGTCTTGCTGGGATTCTCTGAATTCCTTGTGTTTGAATTTTCACAACATTAATGAGGTGAGGGAAGTTTTCTTGAACAATTGCGTGGAATATTTGTTCCAGGGTGGTCTCTGTCTCTCTTTCTGCCTCAGGAAGGCCAATTGCTCTTAGGTTCATTCTCTTGAAGTAATCACTCATCTCTTAAAGGTTTTGTTCTTTTTAAGCTTCTTTTCTGTGTTTTTGACAGTTTGGTTTAGTTTTATATTTTGGTCTTCAAGTTCTGAGATTCTGTCTTCTGCTTGGCTAAGTCTGCTTTCCATGCTTATTAGTTTGTTTATTTATTTCAATCACAGTATTCTTTACTGCTGTTATCTCATTTATCAACTCCTTCCTATTTTCCTCTTGTCTCTCCTCAATTCTTTTCATTCTCTCTATTAATGTCTTGATGTCTGGGTTTGTAGTATGTGACCAGTCATTCTGGGGGCTCCTCATTGTTTGCATCCCAAAGTCTGTTTTCTCAATATTCGATCTCCCAGGGGTCTGTGTGAGACCTGTATTCCTCTTTTAATTTTTCTTCATTTGTGTAGATTTGCCTCCTCACTTCTTCCTTTTTATTTTTTTCTCCCTCTGTCTTCTATAAATCTGTTGTTCAGGGGTGGTGGGTTTTTTGTTTTTGTTTTTGTTTTTTGCTTCTGTTTGCTCAATCTCCTATTCTTCCTTATGTGAATCTTTTGGCTTTGTTTGATTCTGAGGCTGGACTGTACGTTGAGGATTATACCTTTTGCAACTTTGAGATTTATTTGAGTGGGGAGCTGTGATTCAAAATTTATCTTCAGATCCCAATATCCACTGACAGGTGTATGGATATGCTGGATCCTGCTTCCCACTGCCTTGTAATCTGTTCATGAAGTAGTGGTATTGATTTGCTCCCAGGAAGTAAAATGATGTAAGAAAAGGGAAAGAAATGGAACAGGGAAAGGAAAAGTGGAAGGTGGAGACAGGAGAGTAAAAGGGAGAAGAGATAGAGGTACCCACTAATAAATGAAAATAGACCTGAAGACAGGTAAGAGTAAGAGAAAACAAAAATAAAAACAATCAAACAAACAAAAAAACAGTGACAACAGCAAACAAACTAGGACATATAATCATACAGACACACAAGCTGACCAACTTCCTTAAGATGTACTGTTCCCTTACACAACCATGAGGTCTTAGCTCCCAAGTTGAAGGTTAGGCAGAGCTGGGTGGTGAGTCACTGCAGGTCTCTGCCTGGTCACAGAGCTCCGGTTGTTCTCTGGTCCCACTGTAGTCAGAGGTGAGTTGGGGGAGGTGGAGTGTGAGACTGCTGGGCATTGCTGGTCAGTGTAGTGGGTCAGGGTGGCTAGGGGGTGGGGCAGTGTGGCCACCAAGGGAGCCCAGAGCTCCACAGGAAAGGAGCCTTGGATCTCACTGGGCAGTGAGGCTTGGGGCCTGGTGAGGCACTTCTGTCAAGGGGTAGCTTGTACCTCTGAGGGGTGGGCGCGTAGGGACTCTGAGGGCAGCGGTAGTGGCTCAAGGTGGAGTTGGGCGCTTCAGCCAGGGTGGGGACCTGGAGCTCTGAAGCACCTGGATAGGGGCCTGGAGTTCTGAGGCACCAGGGAGCAGACTCCAGGGGCCTCCATGGGGGTTGTGGCTCAAGGCAGGGCTGGATGCTTCAGCCTGGGCAAGGGCACAGAGCTCTGAGGCACTGGGGGCCTGCACGGGCAGCAGTGGCTTTGGGCCTGGTGGGGCATCCCAGGGAGGGATAGAGCCCGCAGCTCTGAGGGATGGGTCCCACAGCCACCCTGGGTGATGGGTGCTTGAGATGGGGCTGGTCGCCTCACCCAGGATGGGGACCTGGAACTCCAAGGGGCAAGCACCGGCCATGACTTTGGGCCATGCGTGGGGGTCTTTGGCCAGTGATAGAGCCTGTAGTTCCAAGGGGCGGGCATGGAGGGCCTCCACGGGCTGCCATGGCCTGAGACTGGGCTGGGCACCCAGCCAGGGAGGGAGCTGGCAGTGGCCGGGTGCCAGGCAGATCAGTGTAACCAGCAAGGGAACCCAGATCTCCACAAGGTGGTATCCAAGGGCCTCCACAGGCGGTGGCAGTCAACTTGGGGCCGGGTGAGATGGTGTAGCCAGGGAGGGAACTGGGAGCTCCACGTGGCTGGGTCGGGCCACCTGGGGCAGAGCGGCAGCAGCAGAGGGGCCGCAGTAGCCAGTGGTGCATAGAACCGAGGGTCTCCAGGCCTCGGACTGGTGCAACTGGTGGTGGATGGGGGGTGGGGGCAGGAAAGCAAGAGTCTTTATGGGAACTCACTTTCAGAGACTCTCACAGTCCCACCTGTGCTGGTGCCATCTTTGAAACATTCTGCCATTTTCTTTATACAGTGTTTTCTTTATATAGTGAATCGTTGGTGGGCACTTACTTTGGTTCCATGATTTTACTACTATGAATAGTGTTGCAATGAACATACGAGTACAGGTATCTTTTTTTTCTTTTTTTTGAGTCAGAGTCTCACTTTGTCGCCCAGGCTGGAGCACAGTGGCATGCTCCGGGCCACCACAGCCTCAACCGACTGGGCTCAGGTGATCCTTCCACCTCAGCCTTCCAAGCAACTGGAACTACAGGCATTCTCTGTTCCTTATCATGTATCTGTTGGGTGCTTGTATCTCTTCTTTTGAGAAGTGTCTATTCATGCCCTTTGCCCACTTTTTGATAGGATTGTTTGTTTGTTTCCTTTCAACTTGAGTTCCTTGTAGATCCTGGATGTTAGGCCTTTGTCAGATACATAATTAGCAAATATTTTTTCCTGTTCTATGGGTTGTCTCCCCACTCTCTTGATGATTTTTTTCTGTGCAAAAGTTTTTTATTTTGATGAGGTCCCTCTTGACTATCTTATCTTTTATGGTATTTACTTTGGGGGAGTTGATGAAGAATTGGTTATCTACTCCAATGTACTTAAAAGTGTTCCCTACATTTTC
Source organism: Carlito syrichta (assembly GCF_000164805.1). Lineage (NCBI taxonomy): Eukaryota > Metazoa > Chordata > Mammalia > Primates > Tarsiidae > Carlito > Carlito syrichta. The sequence goes on along the minus strand of NW_007157812.1, from coordinate 114,005 downwards.
TTCTAGGATTTTATAGTTTGTGGTTTTACATTTAGGCCTTTGATCCATTTGGAGTTGATTTTTGTATATGGCGATAGGTAAGGGTCCTGTTTCACTCTTTGGCATATGGTCAGTCAGTTTTTCCAGCACCATTTACTAAATAAGGTCTCCTTTCCCCAGCAGTTATTATTGGTGGCTTTGTCAAAGATGAGTTAATTGAGAGATCGAGTTTTTGCTTCCATAATCTCTGTCCTGTTCCATTGGCCTATGTGTCTACTCTTGGACCAGTACCAAGCTGTTTTGGTTACTGTAGCCCTGTAGTAAAGTTTAAAGTCTGAAAGTTTGATACATCCTACTTTGTTCCTTTTGCTGAAGATTGTTTTGATTATTTGTGCCCTTTTTGTTTCCATAGGAATTTCTGTGTTGTTGTTTCCAGATCTGAGAAAAATGACGTTGGTAATTTGTTGAGTATTGCATTGAATCTGTAGATTGCCTTGAGTAGAATGGACATCTTGACAATATGATTCTTCCAACCCATGAGCATGGAATGTTTTTCCATTTGTTTGTGTCATCTTTGATTTCTCTGAGCAGCATTTTGCAGTTCTCATTGTAAAGATCTTTCACTTCTCTGGTTAGGTGGATGCCAAGGTATTTCTCTTTTTTTATGGCTATTGTAAATAGGATTGTGCTTTTTTATTTGGCACTCTGTCTGCTTGATGCTGGTGTATAGAAATGCAACTGTCTTTTGCACATTCATTTTGTATCCTGAGACTTTACCAGTCAATTATCAAGGCAAGGAATCTTTTTGACAGACTCCCTAGGGAGTCATATATGTGATATATAGGGGCACCTGGAATTCTATGCCTGCCATGTCTTTCTGGAGTCTGTGTACTCAGGGAGACCTTGCTGGGTTCATGATCTGGGTAATTTTGTGTGAACACAGTGGAATGTCTACTCTCAGTCTGGAAAGGCTCTGTTGTAATCCCATTACATCTTCACAATAGCAATGCTAAGAGAAGGGTGATCATATAATTTATTGGCTAAATTTGGGCAATTTGGCTGGTGAAAAGAAACACAAAAATGAATGGAATGCCAAGATAATAACAACCCACGACTATCCTGTGCAAACTAACATAAGTGGTCACCTTCCTTTAAGGTGACCATATCATTTCACACCATTATGAAAAATGGGACACAGAGAGATTGGAAAACTTACCTGAGGGAAGTCAACTAGGAAGTGGCACAACCAGGATATGAAGCCAGACGTTCTGGCTCAGGAACTGCTCTCAACACCATGTACCTGCCTAGCTTGTCCCTGAGGGGTCTGTACATCATGGCTCAGATATGTCCTTGTGCCCATGTCTCCCACTGCTGCCTTATATGACCTTCTGGTTGATTTCTGTACAAGCCTAACAGTTTTCCACTTGAGCTCTTTGCTCCCTGTGGACTCTACTCCCCCACTGCCCTCAGTCACTCTGGGTTGAAACACTTCATTCCTTCCTAAGTCACATTAAAGACATTCTGCTTCTTGGCCCCATTGTTGACCCCTGAATCTTCTGGGATCTCCCCTTCACTGGACCCCCGGGCTCTCCATGAGCAGCTCTCTCCTGACATCTCCAGGACCCTGATCACTGACCCTTCCTCCTGTTCGTGCTCTTTAACCTGAGGCAAGGGCACTCCTTGCTTGTAGGATAGTCATACAAACTACTGTGCTTAATTAATTAATGTTTAATAATTTTCAAGAGCACATTTTGACTTTTTCATTAAAAGTGTACTAATAGTACACATGTTTTCTTACTAGACCTATTTAGAAACATTAGACAATTTAAAATTAAAGCTATAGTAAAAACAGGTATCAGACTTAACAATAAAATCTGACGTCAGTGTGACATCTGGAAAACACCCCACCATTTGTACTTTCCAGAGGGGACTTTGGCTCAGAAAGGAAGAAAGCAGGTGAAGAAAGGATATAATTTATTGTGCCATCCAGAGCCTCACCCACACCAGTGTCCTTTTCCCAAGAAGTGACTGTTCCCATAATACCATCTAACCAGGATCTATCTAATGAGTTGGGAGCAGGAGCCGGATATGGAAGTACAGTCAGAGTCAGATGTCAGTCCCTGGCAAGTTCTTTCTGACTCCTTCACCTGAACCCAGAAATTACACAACTTGCTGTGTCCCCAAATTAACATTAAAAATGTTAATGCATGTACACATGGAAATCTGTCTCGGTTCTTTAGATTCCTATACCAATATATTTCCACTGAGTTAGTAATTTTCTCTTCACTTCGATGCCAACAATTTCCTGGAAACTGTAGTCAGCCCACTCTCGTGAGCCTCTGGTTCACTGGGGGCATTACGAGGGACATATGGGGGGAAATTATGTAAAGTATCTTCACTTCTGGACAGTGGGTCTCAATTGAAGCAACTTTACCTTTTCCTGGACCTCAGAGAATATTTGTTAATGTTTGGAGTGGTTTTTAGTTGTCGCACCTGGATGGAGTGAGTTTGCTGTTAGTATAAAGTGGTAGTGTCCAGAGATTAAATATTCTACTAAATCCTGCTAAACACTCAACAATGCTCAGGACTGCTGTCCACAAGAAAAAATTGTTCAAACACTTTTTGGACAACATTCTTGGTTCAATAGTGCCAAATTTGAGAACCATGTTTGCAGAGGTATTCAAAAGCACTTGTCCTGGTAATGAAACATCAGCAGTGCCTGCTAGCCCCACACATATTGCACAGTGGATGTAGCCCCAAATATAGTAAGATACCAGCAGGTGTGTGAGCTTCTTTGTCCTTCGTGGGCAACACTCAGTCTCAACTCCATGCCCTTGCCCATGCTGCTGAGCCCACCAAGAGGGCCTCACTTCTACCTCTCTCTCTTACTCGTCCTCTATGACACTACTCGGCATCGCCCCCTCTACAAACCTTCTTTCCTGGGGCATGCACAGTTTAGAAGGACACTGTTCTTCTTTGATTTTCTAATAGGTCTTGAATTTCCATGATGAAGTTGTGTTCTTAGCAACACACTTCATCTCTTACTTCAGTCCACTTTCTTGTGTGTTTTTGTTTAGCATATAATTGCTTCTCTAAGGAAACCTATTATTTCTTTCAATAAAATATATTAAATTCCTTAGAGGTATTTGGTGGGATTCTGAGTTGACATGAGATAATTTACCGCATCTTAACTGCTTTCCAATAAATTGTCCTCCCACTCACTTTTTCCAGTATTTATTCTATATTCATTTTAATTTTCTTGCAACTTGTCGTCCTAAAAAATATATTAATTTTTTAGTGTGATATAGGTATACTGACTTAAAAAGAAAAAAGTGTAAAAAGGATTAGAATGAAAAACATTACTTCCCTACCTCTTCTCATTTATACAACATTGTCCCATATCACCTTCCACTTGAGCAGGGTTTCTCCTGGTATTTAGCTTCTTGATTCTAAGAAATGTTAATTCTGGCAGGGCACAGTGGCTCACACCTATAATCCCAGCACTTTGGGAGGCCGAGGTGAGAGGATTGCCTGAGCCCACAGGTTCGAGACCAGCCTGGGCAACTTGGCAAGACCTCATCTCTACAATAAATCAAAAAATTAGCTGGGCATGGTGGCATGTGCCTGTAGTTCCAGCTACTTGGAAAGCTGAGGCAGAAGGATCACCTGAGCCCAAACAAAAAATCTCAAAGAGACTTACATTTTCTTATTTGAGTTCCTTTGTCAGGAAACCAACCCTAGGCAAGGGACTGAAACTCACCAGCTCAACGCATGTAAATAATGAGATACCCAACTCCTTATCTGTCATCGTTGCCTAATTGATTTGCTGCCTGCTGACCAAGTCCTCTTCCTTATGTCTTCCAAATTTCTGTTTTCCCACAGGGAGTTATGTTCTTCCTTGCTATATACCCCCAATTTTAACTGGTTGGAGAGATGGATTTGAGACTGATCTCCCATCTCTTTGGCTGATTTCACCAGATAAAGCCTCCTTTTCTGTTAATACTCATTGTTCTAGATGATTGACTTTCTGTGTGATGATAAGCAGGACCTAGACCAAACTCCTGGTGTTTTGGTCTCAGAAAGAGGAAGGAAAAGGCATGAGATCAAAGTGGAAAATTTCACATAGGAGGAAGACAGTCTGCAAGTGATGAGGAACAGAGAACAGAATTAACATCTCCTTTTTTTGAGTAGGAGTCTCACTCTGTTAACCAGGCTGGAATGCCGTGGCACACTCATGGCCACCCCAGCGTTGACTGCTGGGCTCAGGTGATCCTTCCACCTCAGCCTTCCCAGTAGCCAGAACTACAGGTGCGCGCTACCATGCCCGGTTAATTTTTTATTTATTGTAGAGACAAGGTCTCGCCAAGTTGCCTGGGCTGCTCTTGAAACCCGCAAGCTCAGGCAATCCCCTCGCTTTGGCCTCCCATAGTGCTGAGATTACAGGCGGAGCCACCGAGCTCAGTCAGTCTCTCAAGTTTTAAGACGGGGAAGGCCAATTGCTATGATTATACACAAACACACACACACACACACACACACACACACACACACACAAAGAGATACATTTTTTCTATTCTTTTAATTTGGCTTTCCTGCTTTTATTAATTTCTTTCCACTTTATTTTTATTTTCTGAATTTTTTTGGTTTTTGGTTTTTGGATAACTGTGAACCAGAACTCCCAGAATAAGCTAAACAACTGTAACCAACTAGAAAGTACACCGCCCCAAATTGTTCAAGGTAATGTAATTTAGAAGAGTGGTGGAATTGATGTAATCTGAGCACTGGTTTGTGACAGTAACTGTTTGAGGTCTGAACACTGATCAAGAAGGAAACTGAGCAATGGTCATAAGACACATAGTCATTATTCATCAATAGTGGGAAAAAGATGAGTAACTGTATGTTTTACTCTTAATACGAACAGGTTTTTGGTGACTACACAGCCTGTTCCCTGATCCCATGGTATCAAAATAAAACTCCTTACTTCTCCCAACTTTCTGCCTCTCATATTTGATTGACTGCAAGGAAAGCAGCTGATTGCTGGATCGGGCTGTAAGTTTCACTTCTACTCCCTCCTTTGAGGAGGATATCTTCCAGTAACTTTCTGAGAAAAGCTTCATTGGAGAAAAAAATGAAGGAAATTTGCATATCTGAAGATAACTGTAATCTACCTTCATGCTTGAATGACAGTTGACTGGTGGTAGAATTTTAGCCCTATAGACTTATAAGCTGAAAATCTTGCAGTTTTCAGCATTGCTATTTCCATTCAAGCTTCTTGTTTTGCTTCCATTTTTGTTCTGTGGCCTTTGATATGATTTGCTATTCCTTCTAGAAGGAGATATTTTCTTTAGGAAGATTTTTTTTTTCTTTTGAGTTGGAGACTTACTCCGTGGCCCAGGCTGGAGTGAAATGGCACATTCACAGCCACCACAACCTCGACCTGCTGGCGAGCCTTCCACCTCGGTCTTTCAAGTAGCTGGAACTACAGGTGCATGCTACCATGCCTGGCTAATTTTTTTTTTAATTGTAGAGATGAGGTCTTGCCAGGTTGCCCAGGCTGTTCTCGAACCCATGGGTTCAGGCAATCCTCTCACCTCGGCCTCCCAAAGTGCTGGGATTACAGACTTGAGTCACTGTGCCTGGCCTTCAGGAAGATTTTCTAAAATTTCACCATGAAGTTTTTGGATTGGGACTGACTGGGTCTTTTAAATCCAAAATGCTTCATTTGGGGATGTTTTTGTGTTAATTCTTCGGTGTTTTTGTCCTCACCATTTACTCTATCTCACTCTGTAATTTTGTAGAGGAAAATCACCGATTGATCCTTTAACATTCTTCTTAATAGTTTTCATCTTTAACTTTTCATATATGTATGTGTGTGTATATATATATATACACATGCACACATATATATATACATTTTTTTCTATTCTTTTAGTTTGGATTTCCTGCTTTTATTAATTTCTCTCCACCTTATTTTTATTTTCTGGATGTTTTTGTTTTTTGATTTTTGAATAATTGTTAAAACATCAAGGAAATAAAAGATCTAAGAAACATAGACTTTCTGAGAGTAAAAGTATTTCATGAGAAGAAGCATCTGCAAGGTCCAGAGAACATAGACCAATCACAAAAGCATTTGTGTCAATTAAGATCTTTCTTATCCGCTTGTATTTTCTCTTTCCTTTATTGCAACACTGGAAAGGTCAGAAAACATGGCTAGTTACCCTGGAGATAACTGATGGAAGCATCCGGAGACAGAGAAAAGAGAACACTTTAAGTCAATGTGAAGATGTAACTATAATACAAAGCTGCACATTCTAATTTCTAAATTGGAACATTAAGCGGTATTATATAAAGGAAGAAGAGCCACTGAAGGTTTACATTAAGTAAGCCTATGACAAAGTCTTAGCTTTGTTTTCAGAGTGTTGACCTTGTCCTAGCCTGTAAGGTAGATAGTAGGATGACATTATGTGAGGAAGAGAGCCTAGGCAGAGACTAATACATCTTGTCAAGGAAAAAAAAGAGACAACTACATTCGAGCAGCAGCCGAGGGAGTGGAACAAGGGTTAGTGTAAAGGGACTTAGCATACGTAAGTTATTTGTTCTTGGTTAAACTCAATGTACTTTGATTTTCAAACATTTTGTTAAAAATTGTCAGTATTTTCAGCAAGGACACAGTGCAGGATGTGAAGCATGGGAAGAGTTAATAGTGAGAAATGTGTGGTCTTTAGTGGGATCAACTGGTCCAGGAAAGGATGTCCAATGGGAGTGCAAATGCAGGTCTTATGCCGTTTTCAGATCCTACCTGCTGCCACTCAGACACCCCCTAGTCTGCCAATTCCTACCAGATCCCACCTCATACTCTTTTTAAAAATTTTTTAATTGTAAAGATGCGGGATACAATTCAGAAATAGTACAGGTAGAGTTTGGCCCCCACTTTGCCTGGCTTGAGATCAGGAACCCATATTGATGTTATGTGCCCTGTCTCCCTCCCCTGCTACTACCAATCCCTTTTTAATTGTATTATGGTAAATGTTCAGGGTCCACTTATGAGTGAGAACATGTACTCAGCTCATTGTTTCTGTGATAGGTCACTGAATATGATAGACTCTAAATCCACCCAAGTTGCTGTGAAGTCCTTAATTTTGTTCTTCTTTATGATTGCGTAATATTCCATCATGTATATGTACCACATCTTTTTTATCCAGTCCAGTTTTGATGGGCAACACAGTTGGTTCCATGTTTTTGCTCTTGGGAATAGTGCTACAATAAACATGCATTTGCAGGTATCTTTTTTGTAGATTTAATTTCCTCCAGGTATATTCCCAGAGGGGGGATTGCTGGGTCATATGGAAGATCAATTTCTAGTTCTTTTAGAAATCATCACACTGTTTCCTTTTTTTAATATAATGTAATATAATATTTCTAATTTTTTTTATTTTTTATTTTGAAGATGTGGAGTACAATTCAGGGTTACAAATGTTTGTTATGCAGGTACCCTTGTTGATGACCACCTCACACTCTTTAACAGTAGTTCTTGTAGAAATCACATAGAACATGAACCTATTGTGATTACTTTTGTGACAGGAAAGCCAATGATGGGCCTGCAACTTCCAGATTTAAAGGACTAAAGAAGTTTTTGAAGGAGAAAATCGTGGTGACAGGTTAAGTGATGCTTGGAGTTCTCTGAGTGTCATAAAGAACTCTTATATTGCATCTCCTGATTCTGTAACTCACAAGAAGTTTGCCCCTATGGAAGCGAGAAGTGAAGAAATTGGGACTATGTGAGTTTGACTTGCAGAGATATGGGTATATGTGTGGGGCCTTTGAAAGTTTTCCAGTTGACGCCAAAACAGAAGATCATAGGGTATGGCATTTCTCACTTCCACTTTCATTCCCCCTACATTTCTGAATTAAAGGGAAGAATATAAGAGACAGCACATGTAAATCTTCCAGCATAATGTCCAGCACTTAAGGATTCTGGATAAATGAAAATCCTAAGTAGGGTTAAAAGAACAATTGCTATTGTTACTTAAGCATGTTATATTATTAACTTATTTAATTGAATCTCACATCAACTGTAAGATATGCATACTATGTCACAGACAATGAAAGTGATTATAGCAAAGGATGGGTAGGCCTTCATACTCACATGTGTGAAAAAACATTTATTTTAGGAAGTAGATGTCAAAGAGGGCTTCACAGAGGAGAAGACAAGTAAAAACAAACTCACAGGTGAGATCGTCAGCTGTCTTAGGCAAAGGATAGAGGGGCAAAGTGTACACCAAACGCCCTGACAGAAGGGTGTGACTCAATATAATTCACAACGAAGGCCAGACTCAGTGGCCCAGCACTTTGGGAGGCCGAGGCAAGTGGATTGCCTGAACCCATGGGTTCAAAACCAGCCCAGGCACTTTGGCGAGACCTCGTCTCTACAATAAAATCAAAAAATTAGCCAGGCATGGTAGCATGCACTTGTAGTTCCAGCTACTTGGAAGACTGAGGCATAAGGATCGCTGGAGTCCAGCAGGTCAACGTTGGGGTGGTCATGAGTGTGCATGCTACTGCACTTCAGCCTGGGTGACAGAGCAAGACTCCAACTAAAAAAAAAAAAGAAAAGAAAGAAAGAAAGTCATTTTGCACAATCTCAAGAAGGGAGACATAATCTTCTAGCCTTGGTTCCCAGGGTGTTTCAAGAACTCCGCGAATCCTTGTGTCTACCTAACATAGCATGTGGACTCAATATGTAATGGGATTCATACTTTTAGAGACTTTTTCAAATGAACATATTCCTTATCTGATTAAAATAAATTTATTTAAAGTACATTGCTAAATTCATAATTATTAGTATCTGCCTTTTTATCATCCAAAGTAACATAGTTAACATAGGTCCAGCCTGACTTCTACAGGCTCCTAAACACATAGCCCCTTCTTCTCTGTATATGCTCCCTGAGGATGTTGCTGTGGTCTTCTTGTCTTTATACAACAGTCATATCCTAGATGCTTAATTAATTCTTGTGTAATTGACTTACAAGAGAAGATTTGGGACTTTTTCATGAAAGTTTTAATTGTATTACATGTTTTATTACTAGGTGTATTTAGAAACATGAACGAATATGGAATTAAAATTGAAGTAAGCCGGGCTTAGTGGCTCAGCCTGTAATCCCGCGCCTTTGGGAGGCTGAGGTGAGTGGATTGCCTGAGACCGCGGGTTCGAGACCCGCCTGGGCAGCAAGACCTCATCTCTACAATAAATCAAAAAATCAGCCAGTCGTGGTAGCGCATGTCTGTAATTTCGGCTACTCGGAAGGCTGAGGCAGAAGGATCGCCGGAGCCCAGTAGGTTGAGGCTGTGGTGGCTGGGAGCGGCCACTTCACTCCAGTCTGGGCGACAGAGTGAGACTCCAACTCAAAAAAAAAAATTGAAGTAAAAATAGGAATCAGACTTAACACAAAAATTAGATATCAGTGTAACATCCTGGGAAATACACCACCAGTTGTACATTCCAGAAAGAGAACTTTGGGGTCTGGAAGGAATAGCGTACATGAAGAAAGGATATAGCTGAAGATCCTGCCAACCACAGCCAGGGCCAGCTCAGTATCCCTTTTTCCTAGAAGTGACTATTACCATGGATCTGACTAATGAATTGAGACTAGGAGCCAGACATAGAAACAGAACCAGAGTCAGTCACTGGCAGATTCTTTTTGGCTCCTTCTGTAATGAAGTTATACAACTTGCCGTGTCCCCAAAAGGTATGTGGTTAAAATTGCATATGCACATATACACATAGAAGTTTGTCTTGGTTCATTAGGTTCCTACACTAAAATCTTTGCCAGTGAGTTAGTAATTTTCCCTTCACTTCAATGCCACCATTTTCTTGGTAACGGTAGTCAGCCCACTGTTTGAACCTCTGGTTCACAAGGGCATTCAAGAAATATGGGGGAACTTTCATATAAACTATCCCGATTGCTAGAGCAATGGGACTTAGTAGGGATAATTCTGGCCATTCTTAAGACCCTAGAAACATTTGTCAATGTCTGGAGTGGTTTCTGATTGTCCAAACTAGAAGGAGGTGAGTGAGCTGTTGGTATCAAGTGGTAGATGCAAGGAATTAAACACTCTGCTGAATATTCAGCAATGCTCAGGACAGCTGTCCACAAGAAAGAACTATCCAAACACAAGTATCAATAGTTCCTGGGGCATGCACAGCTCAGAAGGACATTGTTGTTCTTTGAATTCCGATAAGACTTTAATTTCTATGATGACATCTCATTTATAATGATATGCTTCATGTCTTATTTCAATCCTGTCTTATGTGTTTTTCTTTTTTTTTAACTTTAAAATTTTTTATTTTAAAATTATGGGGTACAATTCAGGGTTAGGTATACAAATATTCATTGTGCAAGTACCCTTATTGATGAAGTGTGCCTCCCCTTATGTGTTTTTCTTTGACATGGAATTAGTGCTTTAAAAGCATCTACTATTTCCTTTAATAAAGTATACCAAATTCCTCTTAAGTATTTGGTGGGGTTCTGAGTTGATTTGAGATCATTTATGAGCTTCTTAGCTGCTCTTCTAATAAATTATCCCTTGATTACTTTATGTTATTAATTTTCAATTCAAATCAACTCTAAAATATACATACTGTGTTACAGACAGCTGAAGTGTTGACAGCAAAAAGATGTGTTGGCAGGTGTACTTAGGCATGTGTAGGTGTGCAAAAGTTATTATTTTAGGAAAAGAATGTTAGAGAATGCTTCACAGAGGAGAAGACTTGTGAAAATGAGCTTAAAGATGAGGTTGTCAGCTGTTTTAGAGGCATGGAAGGATAGAGAAGCAGAGGGGACACTTACTATCCCCAAGCACAGGATGACTCAACCTGATGCATAAACAAAAGGCACACAGACTGTGGTCTTCTTGTCTTCATATTACAATCATTCCTAGGTGTTTAATTAATTATTGTATAATTAACTTTCAAGAGCAGACTTTTTATGTTTTCACAAAGAGTTTACTGGTTTGTTACATGTTCTCTTTTAATAACATAAGCTAGTTTAAAATTAAAGTTGAAATAAAAATAAGCATTAGAGGTTACACTAAAATCAGACATCAGTGTGATATCTTGGTCAAACCTCACCACTACTTCTACTTTCCTGGAAGAAGACTTTGGGGTCAAGAAGGGAGGTAGCGGTGAAAAAAAGGAGGTAATAGAGCTACCTCAGTGACCCTTTTCCTAGAAGTTAGAGTTACTCTGATATCATCTAACCAGGATCTAGCTAATAAATTGGGACCAGGAGGCAGATTTTGAAGTACAGCCAGAGTCAAGTGTCAACTCCTGGCTAATTCTTTTTGGCTCCCTGAAATTACACAGCTTGCCACATCCTCAAATATTTGTGATTAAAAAATACTAAAGCACATACCCACATGAAAGTTTGCCTTGGTTCATTAGACTCCAACACCAACATCTTTGCCAGGGAATTAGTAATTTGCCCTTCATGTCAATGTCAGCATTTTCCTGGAAACTGTAGTCAGCCCCCTGTTGTGAGGCTCTGGTTCATTAGGGGTATTCCGAAAGGTATACAGGGGAACTTACATAAGTATTCCCACTTCTAGAGCAGTGGATCTCAACAGGGGCAATTTGGCCCTTTCTTCATTCCCCAGATGCAGTTTCAAGGCCTGGAGTTGTTTTTTGTAGTGCCAACTAGAAGGGGGTGAATGGACTATCAATATCAAGTGGTAGAGGCCAGGGATTAAACATCCCACCAAATACTGCTAAACACCCAACAATACTCAGGACAGCTGTCCACAAAGAAGAAATATTCCACCATAAATATAAGAGTGCTAAAGTTGAGAAAGCATGTGTGCAGAAATATTGAAGAGCGTTTGTCCTGGTAATGAACTATCAGCAGTGCTAGCTAGCCTCACACCTAGTGCACAGTGGATGCAGTCCCAAGTATGAAAATATGCCAGCAGAACCATGAGTATCTTTGCCCAACAATGGGCTAGACGCAGTCTCGCTTCCATGCCCTTGCCGAGGCTGCTTCTCCCACTAGGAGGACCTCACTTCCTCCTTCCTGTCTTCCTCATCCTTATGACACTACTCAGCCATCCCCTCCTCCACAAACCTTTCTTCCTGGGGCCTGCACAACTCAGGACATAGTTCTTAGATTTTCCGAGGTCTTGAATTCCCATGATGAAATCTAGTTCTTGGTGATATACTTCATGTCTTAGTTCAGTTCTCTGTCTTAATGTCTTTTTTTAAACATGTAATTAATTATTTAAAGACATCTACTATTTCTTTTAACAAAATATATCAAATTCCTCCTAAATATTTGGCATAGTTCTGAGTTGAACTGAGATAATTTTCAGCATCTTAACCTCTTTTCACTAAATTATTCCCCCACCCACTTTTTCTCAGTTTTCTTTTTTTCCTATATCTTCTTCCTTTCCATTGATCTTCCAACTTGTTTTTTATTGAGTTTTGTAAAAGTGACATATGGGTGCCTGTGTATAAAAGAAAATGGTGTAAAATGGGCTGTAATGAAAAACACCGGTTCTCTGCCCCTTTATAGTCTCACAATATAGTCCATACTCACCTTCAGCTTGGTCCAGTGTTTCTCCTGGTATTGAGTTTTTATTGTTTTTAATACTGTTCTCTGTTTGTTATCCCTTGTAGACTCTTCTTACTTCTATGTGAAATCCTCCACGTGGATCCCACATCTCTCTCTTTCTCCTACTTCCTCATCCCAGAGCATGTCTTTTAGTGCCATTCTGAGAAAAGTTCTTTATAGTAAAAGTTTTGGAGGATTTGCATACCTAAAAATATCTAAATTCTATCCTCATGCTTAAATGACAGCTGGCTGATTATAGAATTATATCCAAGCCGGGCTCGGTGGCTCAGTCTGTAATCCCTTCGCTTTGTGAGGCTGAGGTGAGTGGATTGCCTGAGCCCATGAGTTCGAGACCCACCTGGGCAATTTGGTGAGACCTCTTCTCTACAATAAATCAAAAAATTAGCCAGGTGTGGTAGCACGTGCCTGTAGTTCCAGCTA